>NC_061514.1:80248549-80324207 GCF_022539505.1 Lolium rigidum | reverse complement strand
GCCCGCAAACTTAATGGGCGGTCACAGCTAAGACGGTGGCGAGGCCTCGTGTGGGCCTACCATCTACCACGGGGTTTCGGCTAGGTTAACGCGGGTAGCTTGCCGATTAACGGCGTGCGCCACGTGTCGGTTGCATGACGTCCGCAATCAACGGGCTCCCGAAAACACTTGGGCAACGGTCCGATTTTCCGTGGCGGAAGGGCGCCCAAGCGCGACGGACCGAAAAAATCGTCGTAGGACTTTGGCTGACGCAGTTTCGACAACAGAACCCATATCGTCGGGTTAGGCCCATAGGCGACGAAAAATGCCGGTTAGTTGACGATTTTTTGGGACGTTGTCTATCAGAACTTTTCTTGTAGTGTTTGCTGGTCCGTGGAATACTAGATAGGTATACAAGCTTCAATTGGATGAAGTAAGTATCACGGAGTTGGAATCTTCACCAGATGAAATAGTCAAAGAGTTTTTGATTTCATCAGAGACGATGAAGAGGCTTGCATTTGCAAGAAATTAAGTGGGAGCGCTAAGACACATTTATAATTCTTTATGTAGGTGACATATAGTTGGTTATAAATGATGTAATTATATACTTGATTAAAAAGGTTTCATTGAGAATTAACTTCAATGAAAGGATATGGACCGAAACAAATTTAGTGTCAAGATCTATGAAGATAGATTGAAACACATAAATAAGTTTAAGTCAAAGTACATATGATGGATATTGAAGTAGTTCAATATAGAAATATTAAGAAAATGTTCTTGTCATGTAAAGGTTTAACAAGACTTGAGTGTATCCGACACTCAATGAGTAAAAACACATGAGTGATTATAGATCACGAATAATATGTACACAATCAGATATCATGTGCTATAAAGTGTTATGAGCATATACCAGAATGATTCATATGATGATCATTGGACGAAAGTAAGAATATCCTTGAGTACTTTAGAAGAACTAAGGATATATATATATTTTTTTGTATGAAGAAATGACAAACAAATCGCTGTAAGGTGTTACACCGATATTGGTTTTGTCACATATAAAATATAATTTCAATCTCAAATTAGACTAAGTGTTGTTTAAAAGGTAGCACAATGAGCTAGAAGTTGTCTATGCTAGATTTAGAAGAGTTCTAAATATTGTGACGGATTCTACAAAAGAAGGCGAGTATGTCATTATTTTGACAATGACAAAGGATGTTAAGTCAAGAGGTTCTTTGAGAACTTGGTGTAGTTCCGACGAGTCGAACTTTGAAGCTATATTGTGTGTGACAATATTAGTGACATATTTAAGACAATGGAATTAAGGTTCCACCGGAAGATCAAACATATTTAATGCCAACTCATTTGGAAATGAGTGATGCGTTGAGACGCAAATGAATTACAAAATACATACGTTTCGAACGTGTCGGATCCGATGACTAAAAACCTCTCCCGTGAGCAATACATGATAAAGCACCGGAAGGCCAAGGTGTTATATCTTTACAAATGTAAACTAGATTATTGACTCTAGTGCAAGTGGGAGACTCGAAGGAGATATGCCCTAGAGGCAATAATAAAGTGGTTATTATTTATATCTTTATGTTTATGATAAATGTTTATATATCATGCTATAATTGTATTAACCGAAACATTAGTACATGTGTGATATGTAGACAACAAAGAAGTCCCTAGTATGCCTCTTAAACTAGCTTGTTGATTAATGGATGATTAGTTTCATAATCATGAACATTGGATGTTATTAATAATAAGGTTATATCATTATATGAATGATGTAATGGACACACCCAATTAAGCGTAGCATAAGATCTCGTCATTAAGTTATTTGCTATAAGCTTTCGATACATAGTTACCTAGTCCTTATGACCATGAGATCATATAAATCACTTATACCGGAAAGGTACTTTGATTACATCAAACACCACCGCGTAAATGGGTGGCTATAAAGGTGGGATTAAGTATCCGGAAAGTATGAGTTGAGGCATATGGATCAACAGTGGGATTTGTCCATCCTGATGACGGATAGATATACTCTGGGCCCTCTCGGTGGAATGTCGTCTAATGTCTTGCAAGCATATGAATAAGTTCATAAGAGACCACAATACACGGTACGAGTAAAGAGTACTTGTCAGGAGACGAGGTTGAACAAGGTATGGAGTGATACCGAAGATCAAACCTCGGACAAGTAAAATATCGCGTGACAAAGGGAATTGGTATTGTATGTGAATGGTTCATTCGATCACTAAAGTCATCGTTGAATATGTGGGAGTCATTATGGATCTCCAGCATCCCGCTATTGGTTATTGGTCGGAGTGAGCACTCAACCATGTCCGCATAGTTCACGAACCGTAGGGTGACACACTTAAAGTTGGATGTTGAAATGGTAGTACTTGAATATGGAATGGAGTTCGAATATTTGTTCGGAGTCCGGATGAGATCCCGGACATCACGAGGAGTTCCGGAATGGTCCGGAGAATAAGATTCATATATAGGATGTCATTTTATGTGAATTAAAATGTCGCGGAAGGTTCTATGGAAGGTTCTAGAAGGTTCTAGAAAAGTCCGGAAGAAACCACCAAGGAAGGTGGAGTCCACATGGGACTCCACCTCCATGGCCGGCCAACCCTAGTGGGGGAGGAGTCCCAAGTGGACTCCCCTTAGGGGGCCGGCCACCCCCCATATGGGAGGTGGAACTCCCACCTTTGGTGGGAGTCCTAGCTTGGCTAGGTTTCCCCTCCTTATGGAAGGTTTTGGTTCGGGTCTTATTCGAAGACTTGGAGACCAACTCTTGGGGATCCACCTATATAATGAGGGGCCAAGGGAGGGGGCCGGCCACCCAAAGACCACAAGCTGGCCGCCCCCTTGAAGTGGCCGGCCACCCCCTCCCAAACCCTAGCCGCCCCTCTCCTCCATATCTTCCGCGTAGCTTTAGCGAAGCTCCGCCGGAGTTCTCCACCGCCACCGACACCACGCCGTCGTGCTGTCGGATTCAAGAGGAGCTACTACTTCCGCTGCCCGCCGGAACGGGGAGGTGGACGTCGTCTTCATCAACAACCGAACGTGTGACCGAGTACGGAGGTGCTGCCCGTTCGTGGCGCCGAAGCGATCGTGATCAAGATCTTCTACGCGCTTTTGCAAGCGGCAAGTGAACGTCTACCGCAGCAACAAGAGCCTCATCTTGTAGGCTTTGGAATCTCTTCAAGGGTGAGACTCGATATCCCCTCGTTGCTACCGTCTTCTAGATTGCATCTTGGCTTGGATTGCGTGTTCGCGGTAGGAAATTTTTTGTTTTCTATGCAACGTTATCCTACACGGATGACGTTGTCGAGGGTGCGCCCCGGAACGCCCCAGAACAGGGCGCGGCCGTCCTTGTTCCAGCTATTGGGGCCGCCGACGAGGTTGTCGGTGTTGTGCATCTCGATGTCGTACTTCGCCTTGAAGTACGTCGTCCACCAGGCGTCGTTGTTGTCGACCGCCCACGTCGGATCCAACCGCTCCTGGGCGGTGAGTTGAGCCCGACGGGCCTTGACGGCGTCCCACCATTGCTCCGTGCGCGGCTCCGGCGGCGGCGGAACGCCAATGCCGTTCACGGCCATCTTCCGGCCCGCCGCCGCTTGGCGCCCGCATGTCCGGCGGGACCGGATACCGGCGTGGTACATCGCCCACGCCTCCGCCACGGTGAGGCTGCCGCGGCCGAGCCGTTCGCCGCGGCGATCTTGCGGGAGGACGAGCTCGACATTTTTTGAGCGGCGAGGACAAGATCCGGGAGGGGAGGCGGCGGCGACGAGAAGGATTATGAGCGGCGAGAACCGCAGTGGCGTCTTAAAACAGCCGGCAGCAGCGAGTGGTTGCACACAATAACTCCGGCGCGGACGGCCACGCGGCCATGCACGACGAGACGCGTCCCTGCGTCGCCCGGGAAAACAGGGGACGCCATTAACGTCGCTTGACCAAAGGTAGGCGACGGGGTTTTAGCCTTCTCGTGCCGCCGACGGGTCGGCCCCGCCACTCCCCGCCTCGCTTTTCGTTGTGTCCGGCGTCCCCGGTGCGTCCCCTGTGGGACGGGGACGGGCTCGGGACGCCGGACACCGTATCGGGCCGCGTCGGACAAAAAAGGGCTTTGAGGGACGCGGCTGAAACGCATTTTCTGTCCGGCGCGTCCCAAATCCCTTTGGGGGACGGTTTGGGGGACGCGGCTGGAGATGCTCTAAGGGGTCTGCAGGCTACAAACGGGCGCCTAACGTTTCCCTGTCGGCGACGACTATCATTCACTTATTCAGCCCCCACCTCAAAATTTCTATCCGCTCGACGCAGCGCAAATCCAACGCCCAACCACCAGATTCCAAGTAAAAACCCAGCTTCACCGCCGACCGAAAATACCGGCTGTTCGGGAGCCCTGCGGGTGGAGAAGCCAAGGGAACCTCCCTGGGCGCGCACCCCGCGGTTCGTCGTCGCACGCAACGTGTTCGATCAATTGACTCTTCCATATCATTAGTTTCGCCGTGGGCGCAGCAGCCATTGCTTAGCCTGCGCCCATCGTTTCTCTTCTCAGGAAACGACCTGGAAACAGGATTGCGGTGACAAGTCTTTGCCCTCCGCACTCTGCTTCAGTTCCAAGAGCATGAGCTCCACAAGATTTCCTTCCCGAATGTTGACTGCTTCGTAGTGAACTGCGCGTGGATATTTTCTCCAGACATGCAGTCACCGTCAGGCAGTAGCAGTACCCTGGCCGAGGCTTCTCTATACACCCTCGCCGCGCGGCACAATTTGACCAGGAAACCGCGTGACTTCTCTCCCTTGCATTGCATTGCCTTGCTCCTTATAAGCCTTGACACTTTCCCGCATTTGTATATTCCATTTATGCGCGCCCCATCTTTATACTTCAACGTTGCTGTCCCCGATGACTGACGCGATCAGCGCGGCCGGTTCGTGCCTGCAGCCCCTGTGCGAATGCCTCGATGGCACGGGCATGCTCGACGCAGCGGCCCGAGAGGTCGCCTCGTTCCTTCGCCTCAAATCCAACTGGGGCGATCTCGACAGGGCCAAGGAGCTGCTGCAGGCCGTCGAGACGACGGTGAGAGCGCGGGTCACCGCGGAGATGGACAAGCTGAACGTCTGTGACCCTCAGGTGCAGGTCTGGCTGAAGCGTGTCGATGAGCTGCAGCTGGAGGACATCGATGAGGAGTATGGCCGGCTGTTGAAGTATTCTTGCATCTCCCAGTGCACCCTCCATGCTCATCGGCGTACGGCGGTTGGCCGGCGTGTTGTTGAGGCGCTTGAGGAGGCGAATAAACTTATCGAGGAAGGGAGGCGGTTCAAGGAATTTGGGTTCAAGCCCCTGCCGAGGATTGTCGATCCCTTGCCTCAAATCAAAACGTTTGGTTTGGAGACCATGCGGAGCCAGCTCCACAACCTGTTTGAGAAGGGTGAATCCAACATAATTGGTGTGTGGGGCCAAGGAGGTGTTGGTAAGACCACACTCCTCCACGTCTTCAATAATCATCTTGACAAAAAGATCCATGACTATCAGGTATGATGCTTTCTAAATTACTGCAATTGACGCCGGAATATACAAGTTTATCTATACTGATGCTATTTAAGTTTGTAAATATGTTGAATTTGGAACCACATTCGAAGAAAAATTTATGTAGAGCAACTTTTTGGCGCTGCCATGCATTTGAGAAAGTTTCAATGTAGAACAGCTATACAGCGCACTGAAGTATGAAGTAATGTTGAAATATAGGCATAAGAAAATTTACATGGCTCTCGCATGCACAGACAGTAAGCTGCTGTTTGTAAGTACTAGTTCAGCATGAGAATTTGACAAATTCATGCGTAAACATATGATATAAACATAAATTGCTTTGTTTTAATTGCATAGTCCAATTAGTGTGTGTTGTTTTCCTATTTTTCCACTAACTTCTTAAAACGTTTACTCTTTCAAGCATATTTTGCATAGACCAAGTGTACATAAAATGCAGCTGCTTAATTTTTTAGTGCTTCTTTTTTCGTGTACTCCCTCTGATTCATATTATTTGACGCTAATATAGATGTATCTAGACACATTTTAGTTATAGATATATCCATTTTAGCAACAAGTAATATGGATCAGAGGGAGTACCTATTTTTAAACATATTTGCATCTCTTTTTTGGCACATGCTTTCTCCACTACTATCTTGTCATTTTTTTCTGGTTAACTTTTAGCCATAATTTTAAATTATCTTCCAACTGTAATTCATGTTCCCATTTTTCAACTTTCCTGTGCCAGGTTGTCATCTTTATTGAAGTATCGAATTCAGAGACACTGAACACAGTGGAGATACAACAGACTATCTCAGAAAGACTCAATTTGCCATGGAATGAAGCAGAGCCAGTTGGCAAACGGGCTAAATTCTTGGTAAAGGCACTGGCCAGGAAAAGGTTTGTAATCCTGCTTGATGATGTAAGGAAGAAATTCCGACTGGAGGATGTTGGCATCCCAACTCCAGATACCAACAGCCAGAGCAAGCTGATCCTCACGTCACGTTACCGAGAAGTATGCTTCCAGATGAATGCACAGAGGAGTTTGATTAAGATGCAGATTTTAGATGACGATGCTTCATGGGAACTATTCTTGAGCAAGCTGAGTAAGGAGGCTAGTGCAGCAGTTGAAGCAGGTTCCCAGAATGTCAGAGGTCATGCCATGGCAATAGCCCAAAGTTGTGGAGGCCTACCACTTGCGCTCAATGTCATTGGGACCGCTGTGGCAGGATTGGAAGAGGGAGAGTGGAAATCTGCTGCAGATGCAATTGCTACCAATATGGACAATATTGATGGTGTGAATGAAATGTTTGCTCGGTTGAAATACAGCTTTGACAGGCTCACACCCACTCAACAACAGTGTTTCCTATACTGCACTCTTTTTCCAGAGTATGGATCCATTAGTAAAGAGCAACTTATTGATTATTGGTTAGCTGAAGGTTTGCTATTAAATGATTGTGAGAAGGGTTATCAGATAATTCGCAGTCTTATTTCAGCCTGCTTGCTGCAGGCCAGTGGCTCAATGTCATCAAAGGTTAAAATGCACCACATAATCAGGCATCTGGGGCTTTGGTTGGTTAACAAGTCAGATACAAAGTTTCTAGCTAAACCAGGGATGGCCTTGGATAATGCTCCTTCAGCTGGAGAGTGGAAAGAAGCTACAAGGATCTCCATCATGTCTAATAACATCACCGAGCTTAATTTCTCGCCCAAGTGCAAAAACGTCACCACATTATTGATCCAGAACAATCCAAATTTGAACAAGATGAGCTATGGATTTTTCAGAACTATGTCGTCCTTGAAAGTGCTCGATCTTTCTCATACTGCGATAACATCACTTCCAGAATGTGATGCATTGGTTGCATTGGAGCATCTGAATTTGTCTCACACACACATTATGAGATTACCTGAGCGCCTATGGTTACTGAAAGAGTTGAGGCATTTGGATCTGAGTGTGACTGTTGCACTTGAAGATACCCTGAACAACTGCTCAAAGTTGCACAAGTTGAGAGTGCTCAATCTCTTCCGCAGCCACTATGGAATCCGTGATGTCGATGACCTGAATCTGGATTCCCTGATGGAACTATTGTTCCTCGGAATCACTATTTATGCTGAGGATGTGCTAAAAAAATTGAACATGCCCCGTCCTTTGGCAAAGTCAACACATCGCTTAAACTTGAAGTATTGTGCAGAGATGCAATCAATCAAAATCTCTGACCTCAACCACATGGAGCATCTTGAGGAGCTGTATGTTGAATCATGCTATGACCTGAATACAGTGGTTGCTGATGCTGACGTTACAACTTCACACCTGCAGTTCCTGACCCTCTCGGTTCTTCCCTCGTTGGAAAATGTCGTTGTTGCACCAATGCCACATAACTTTCAGTACATCCGCAAGTTGGTCATTTCACAGTGCCCGAAGTTGTTGAACATCACATGGGTCCGAAAACTTCAAATGCTTGAAAGGCTTGTTATATCTCATTGTGATGGCATGCTCGAAATTGTTGAAGATGAGGAGCAGTATGGAGCACAAATGGAAATGCAAGAGCACGCTTCACATAAACAAGAAGACCATACTGTTGTAGAGACTTCATGGATTGAGTCGAATGACAAAGGGCACAATGACTTCCCAAAGTTGAGATTGATGGTATTGACGGAACTTAAGAAGCTGAGGACTATTTGTAGACCAAGAGCTTTCCCATGTCTTGAGACCCTTCGGGTGGAGGACTGCCCAAATCTGAGAAGCATCCCGTTGAGAAGCATGCATAACTATGAGAAATTAAAGCAAATATGTGGTTCGTCTGATTGGTGGAAGAATCTTCAGTGGGAAAACGGGCTGGAGGAGACACGTCTGGAGAGCAAGTACTTCATTCCAATATGAAAGAAACCCAGTTTCAATGGCTTCTGTATTGCATGCAGGCAGCTTCTTTCTATTTTCACACGAAAAAGAGGTCTCTACTTAAGTTGTTTCAGATCTGTACATGTGAAGGCATAGCTTCTGTACATTGTTGGTATTACATGCATGTATATAATACTCTGTAAATTGCTGGCATTCATTTATGTATGATACAATTTGTTTATATAAATGATAGTACAATAAAGTTCTCGGATTTTGCATCTTATCACTTGTACAATCTCTTCACAGCCAGTTCCAAGCACTATATCAACCCACTTGTATAGGATATGCTTCTCAAGATTTGAGCCAAACCTTAGAGTTGGCGCGAGAATCGAGCGTGGCATGACATGCACCTCTTTGTTGCAGTGGAGGGGTTGACAGATGTCACGAGATCAGAAGAAATGGTTCGCTGATGGGATTTATTTGAAGTAAAAAATGCCCCCTCTCTCTTTGAGCGTTTGACCTTTCAAAATTGCCTCCCGGAAAAATCGCACGGTTGCTAAAGAGATGAGCGACAACAACTGGATCCGCTTATATTAGCTCGCCTATCCAGCTGGCGCAATACATGGAGGTATGGGATCCTATTCAATCCATTTCCCTCATCCCTGAGCAGCCGGACTCCATCTCAAGGACCCTCACTTCCGATGCGACCTACAGTGCCAGCTCCGCTTACAATGCTCAATCCTCCGGTGGTCCGGCTAGATTCGACGCCATGAAGATCTGGCCTGCCCACGCTGAACCCAAGTGTAAGCTGTTTGGCTGGTTTGCCCTTCATGGAAAGCTTCTCACCGCGGATGTGCTTGCCATCAGGGGTTGGCCCCATGATCCCCTATGTCCTTTATGTCTCCGTGAGCCTGAGACGGCTGACCACCTGTGCAAAGACTGCCCCTACACTGCGGCCATATGGAATCTGGTGAAATCCTGGGACAATGATGACAGCGCCGACCTTCGCCTCGACTACCACTCCATATCTGAGTGGTGGGACGCCATGATCGACGGAAAGCCTAAGAAGGACCAGAAACGCATCAGCGGCCATTTCTTATACGTGCTCTGGAGTGCGTGGAAGGAACGGAACCGGCGTATATTCACTGGACGCCGGTTCACCTACCTGGAGGTGGCGGATATCGCCACGGAAGACATCCTACAACAGGATAGAGCTATCAATGGCTTCGGGCCGGCTATCCCGGCTGAACCGGACTAGTTTTTTCCTTTTTGTTTTCTCTTGGTGGTTTTCTCGGGCATATTCCCACCGTAATCTAAATATGCCCTCTCTTGTACAGTTTGATCGGGTTTTTCCTCTTACTTAATGAAAAGGCAGTACTCCTGCTGGTTGCTCCAAAAAAAAGTATCCTTTGAACATTTCTAGTTTGTACAGGTACCTTTTCTACATGCTTTTCGTCATGAATTATTTTGCACTTTGGTTATAACGATTTAGAATCTCATAGCTTCACTAGAATGGCTCGTGAAGTGCATCTGAAAGGGAAAATCATTTGGGTTGGTCAATGATCTGATAAATAGCTGGCCTGCTATTTGTTATCTGAAAGGGGTATTTTTCTGTCACCCTATCTCTTGTTCGAACATGGTAAGTTTAATAAAATTATATTTTACCTTGTACACTACAGTCAAACAATGCATTTATTTAGATTTTTTTGAAGAATATTCGTAGGAAAAGATAGACTTTTTAGCAGTAATAACTTGGTTAACTCCATAAGTATGACAGAATGTTCTATCTCGTCTTAGCAAAATCCTCTCATCAGGAATCAACATATGTTCCCAGTAATTTTCTCATTTTTGGTCATACTTCGCAAGCAATGTTCATCCCTAAGCTGGGAGCAAAGGATGTACGTTTATATGCACTTATGCTAATGAAAAATAGAAAGAAATGCAGTGTTTTTTATTCTAAAAATTCAATTGAACGATGCAGAATTATTTTCCATTTCCATGGCAGCAACTTGATGATTTGTACGAAGTAAAGGAGCTAGTAGTTTTAATGCATGCTTCAATGTAAACTGCATGGGAGCAAACCAATTCACATTGGCGAAGCTAGCAAAATAAAGCATTGGGTTCATCTCTACAAAACTATGATCTCTAACTAAATGATAAATGGAGGCATATAGCAATTTAGTTCAGATTAGTACAAATCCATTGGGTTCACCAACCAACATAGCCTTGCATAAGATCACATACTCTCTGAAAGATGTAAACACCTTCTCCTGAAAATATTAAAAGGCTTGCCAATTTACAAAGCAATCACTTCCTTCATTATTTTTTCATCTCTTGTTGTACATAATAAATGTACTGCCTACTTTCTATGCATCTATTTTCTATAGGGATGATAATTTGAAAAGTTATTAACGCCGACAATGTGAATATATATTCCAAAAGTATTCCAATGAAACTGGAGTAGTTAGCTAGCATCTGTATGAACTGATGTAGATGTTCGCAAATAAGTGTTGCTCACAAGTCTTTTGCTCAACTTTTCACTGTTTTATTCCCTTCACAGGCATCACATATAGTGTAGCCAAGGCCTTCACAGTATGCGCACTTTGTATCTTCGCCAATCCACTCCAAGAACTACATTTTAAGAAGTTAGTCATTAAATGCATGTTAGAGAAGAAAAGACAAGGTTTCAATAACAATGTATTGCATTTCTGCAACCTGAACTCTAGCTTTATTACCTGTGGTTCAATGTTGGGCTCACCTGTTCCATCACATTCTGCAGGAAGGAACAAGGATCATATCAGTAGTCACAACATGGGAGATTAAGTTCTGCAGATTATCTATAATGCATTGCAGACGATTGAAAGTAATATTAGATAAGTCAAGTCATTGGCAGCGACTTATGGTACATTGGAGGCTGGACATGCATACCAATCTGGAGTGAGATACACTGGAAAAAATTCTGGTAAATTCTATCTAGCTAGAATGCCACCTCCATCGATTAAGTTTATCTGCTTGCCACTTTGAAAAGAGAAGTTATACACACAAAATCTAACTTGATGATATTTTTATACCATGGTTTTGAAGATATTAGAGTATACACTGTATCTTCTCCCTGATAGTGACATGGCAGCCAAAAATGTACTCATATACACATAAGTGCACGAAGCAGTGACTTCAGTACCTAGGCAGAGGAGGTGGCCTTCGCCTCGACAGGTGATGCACTGCTTTGTTGACGCAGTAGTAGCACCACTGATTGGCTTGTTCCTATTGGTCAGCCTGGAGGGATCTTCCCACCTATTTTCACCAAGAAGATACACTCTGTGTTTGTTGAAGTCTTCTTTTACCACAGTTTGTGGAACCTCTGCAGCTTCAGTTACAGCTTGAACCAGTGCTCCGTTTATGCCTACCTACAAGCAAAATTGCATATATAATCTCAGGTGTGTACCATCGGGTGTCAATGTGTGACATCCACAGTAATGAAACACTGCTTATTTCTGGAAGTGTGTATTTGCAACGTGATTGGAGGCCGAGTACATTCGGATGCAACTCTTTGCAGAAATGAAGAAATAACTGAACATCATAATATTGCATACAAGATAATTCTACTATTTTGTACTACTTGACAAACAGTCTTCCCTCTTTAATTACTAAGGCCATCAAGAATAGATCAACAGAACTCTTGGGGGTAAATGCACATACTCTCAACTGAATCCGAAGATGCTATTACTTTTACCAAGATATAGTAACATCATTACCATCTCAAGCTTTATGGGAGAGTAGCAAGTACTATAACTCATAGGGTCACATCACATTTCATGAAGTAGCAATTTAGTTACTGTTAATAGGGGGACTGCAATGACAGTAGCTAAACGTACCTTTTCTATATCTTCCCCAATATGTCCTGTGAACAATCTCTCAAGTAGCTCCGATGTCATCAGTCCATCCTCAGTAGTCCCTATCGATGCCTGCACCAGGAAGTACGCAATATACTTTTTTACTACATATGAAAGTACTAATAGCAGAGCTAGTATACGCGTTCGATCGAGCAATGAAATGGCGGTGGCTTGCAATGACCTGCCAGGTCTTGACGGCTCGCTCTGTGCCGGTTGAGAAGCTGGAGAACTCCGTGTCTTCCTCGCCGGAGTAAAAGCCTAGCTTCTCCAAGGCTTCCTGCACGAATGGAGTACAGTGACACTACCTCTTATTATATTGGACTGAATTACTGAAAAGTAAAACTGACTAGGACTATGTTCGTTAAACAACAGCCAATTTCTTGACAGTGTAGAGCATCAGCGTATTGCAGGGAAACAAATCTGTTGGGAACAGGGCATTGCCACTGCGAGCATGTACTGATAATCTGATATATGTACACTCTTGAACCGTGCATAAGTTTTCACTTTGGGCCCAAACACAAGAGGTCATGCATGGCGAATCCTAGCCAGAACGAGAGGTGCACGACGAGGCTCACCTGCATGAGGCGCACTTCCTCCCCTTCGCTCCCTACCCTCAGCGCCCTCCTCTTGCCGCCGCTGCTCCCCGCCTTGGGTTTCGCCTTCTCCTCGACAATCACCTCCTTCGTCACCTCGACCACCTTCGCCGTCGCCGGCACGGGCGGCGGGGGAGGAGGCACGCGCGCCGCGGGCTTGGGCGGAGGAGGCGAAGCAACGCGCGCAGCGGGTACTGGCGGTGGAGGCGGAGCAACACTCTCCGCGGGCTTGGGCTTGGGCTTTGGCGGAGGCACCGGAGCGGTGGCGTCCGCGAGCGGCTCGAGCGCGCGGAGGCGCAGGTGGAGCGCGGTGATCTCGGAGAGGAGGGCCTCGCGCTCGGCGCGCCACCGCGACTCCTCGCGCAGCCACCTCTGCTCCTCTCGCAGCCAGCGCTGCTCCTCTCGCAGCCACCGCGTTTCCTCGCGCTCCTCCCACGAAGACGACGGCGATGAGGCCGACCGGACGAGGAGGAAGACGGCGCGCCGCGGGCAGGGCCTGAGGCGCGGTCGGTGGAAGGAGGAGACGAACGGGAATGCGACGGTGGTGATGATCATGGTGGTCGTGGAGGCAGTTGGAGGCTGAGCAGTGAGGAGATTGGCAGTGGACTCTGGCCAGTGGCCAGTGGATATCTCTCGGCTTCGGCCGTTGATATTTCCGGCGCGCTGGCACGGTACCGCAGCCGCAAATGTGGTACCGGCATTTCCTCCGGCCCGGCCAGAGCGTATTATGGGCTTATGGCCCGATCAGCCCAACGTTTTGAGCGCATAAGTCTGCTTTCCTAAGAATCTTACTGAAGTAGCCCATCTAGAGATTGGTTTCCTCTTTTTTTTTCTGCATTCAGTTCCGTCTCTTCTTCCTTCTGCTTTGCCCATCCATGATGAAAAAGAAATCCGAGAAACGAAAACTTTGAACTAAAAAAAACTGAACTGTCGGTTGACGATAAAGTAAACGACTCCCAAGTCCCAACCATGTATAGAAGAAAGAACTGCACAATAACCAACAGTTTTAAAGACCAAGCAAAAGAGAAGTGTAAAACTCGTGTTCAACAAGAATCTATATTAATTATTTTTACAGACGTTCTAATCAAATTAGATCAACCTTTGAACTTTCCACCGCCAAAATCAATAAAATTTCAACCCCTAAAACTTTCAGCTCTTTGTCAATAACTGATTTTTTTTTTTTTTTTGCAAATTTTCAACTCAAATCGGTTTAACATATGATATGTGAACCCATCTACCGTCAAAACCGACGTGTTTCAACTTTCATTAGACTAAGGGAGTCGTTAAAATCACACTCATTGATATTTCCACTTGAACGTTTAGATGAAACTCTGCACATGGGCACTAAAAACTTTCAATCCTAGATTTGCCATAAAAATACCTTAAAAATCTCTCCTTTCAACCCACATGTCCTAACTTCAACTCTTTTTTAGTCTAGTTTTTGTTTAGACAAAAGGCGAGAATGCCCAATTCTAAATCAGTAAAACCCAATCGGCTCAGACATAAAAGATGTTGAAAATGAGCCCACAAGATATCAAACAAAACAAGCAAACAATGACTAAGTAAGATGCACAATTGATGGCTGAAGTCCACACCTACCAGGGGAAGCTATCCAAGAAAGATTGCTCTTTCATCTTCTCCTTCCATCCCAAAATATAAGGTGCCCTTACATTTCATTGGTCAACAAGTTAAAACTTTTACCATGATTTTTATTATTTATAATATGTCCGAAGTAAGCATAGGGACTGATGCGGAGGAGGAAGCACGATTACACAAGAAAGGAGCGGCAACATAAACTTCAAGGTTGGCCATCTCCCGTCGAGAAAGCATTAGTCTTTGGACGACACCCACATGTTATGATACTAGAGGGAGGAATCATATTATCAATTCACCCATCATGGGTTCTGAAGTTGGAGAACAGAGGGTTAGGAGAAGGATGTATAGCAATCACGAGGGAGTTGGGGGGGGGGGGGTGAAAAGGTCTGCCCAGATGAGAAAGTGTTGGATACGTGGATATTGGGTCCTCACACAGACATCCATCCCACAATCACATCTCGAGTTGCTTGTAGACCCATAACTTGCAAGGTGGTGCCTTCAAAAAGGGAGATACCATGGACGCGTTGTGCCCGCTCAATTGAAGACTGGTGTATGGTTTTCACCTGGAAGCGCAATGATCTTTTGAAAGATTAAACTGTGTTAAGGCTGGCCATAGTGCTAAGTATCATGTAGTAGTATCATGCATATGATACTTGTGTATGGTACTATCTATATAGTAGCTAGTATCATGAAGTAGTATCATAGTCATGCTATATTTATTGCTTTTTAGAATCTCAATGCAAATTTGTGCACAAGATTTGTTTGGCATTAAATTTTCTCGTGGCATGCGCTATGATACAGTATCCACCTATGTTACTCTAATCTCCTCTTTCATCCTTAATTAGCTGCTACATTAGTATTTTTGTGGAACCAATATGCATTCTACTAGCCATGATACTAGCACTATGGCTAGCTTAAGATGGTTTTCACCCGGAGCACAACTATCTAGCTAGTGATCCCTTTACATATTAAAATGAATTTATTTGAATGAAGTCCTAGTTGCACATTCAAAGTCACACTATACACTCCTACTACTAGTACTATATAGCCCCTGTTTGCTGATTAAGATTCATTTGGTTTCACTTATCTTACTCGAGGTGCAAATTAAAACGGAACTTTGACATAGCTTGGCTTACTTTTGCTGCTGAATATTTGCCGCGTGCCGTGCGGACCTGTGTAAATGCATGCATCTAAGACTGCTCATAGTGGGAGTAACTTAGCTAGTAACATCACACAACCCAAGGCATTTTGGTGACATGGCATGGCAATGAATGAAGAAAGAGAGTGAGGTGGTAACTAGCTATGTTACCATAACATCACACACCCCAAGACAAGTTGAGTCTACACCATAGTAAATGACACAATGCATGACACCACATATTAGTTACTACCCACTATGGAGGTAGTAACTTAGACTAGTAACATATGTCATGTTACTAGTCTAAGTTACTCCCCACTATGACTAGCCTAAGCATCTTCCTTTGGTAGAACACGAGTACATAATGCGATTATCCGAAAAAACAACACACGTTGGATCGGTGTCAGTAATAATGTACTACCGGCGCCGGGTCGCTGAAGTTACATGCGTGGACAAAATCTCACGATCCTAACCTTCGTTATAGCAAGCACGTACGCAACGTAAGTGCGGCGACTCGGCCCTCTCGTAATCTAGTTGGATGTAGACCGATCTCTCTATCGTTGTTGGTTGCTGAACCGTCTACGTCGCGTATCCCACGTGTTCACTGGCTACGATGTAACAATGCATGCAACGTTATAGCGCACGGAAAATAACCTGACCTGATAGCATCATGGACAGTTTTAATTACCGTCTAAGTTTTAGTGTTTCTTCGCTCATTGAACCAGTCTTCATGGAAGTGATACAAACGTACAAGTAATGCCAGGAACGGCTCGGTCAAGTGTTGGCTGGATCCCTTTCTGCAGATTCGTACCAGCAAAATTAGTTTCAGACAAGGATTTTCTAGGAAAAAAAGACTTATTTATACTCTCCCTGTTTTTATATGATGGGTTTCCCTTGCATCCTTTTGCCTGCGTTTTCATGATTAGATTTCGTCTTTTGCACTGCAATTTGTAATTTGGTTTGTTGATTAATGATCCTGAGATGATGTACAGCCGGAAAGATTATTGAAAGTTTAAAATATCTCCGAAATTGTGTCACTGTGAAAAAATATGGCATGCTTCTAGTCCAAGTTTATCATGATTTGCAAGCTTTGTTGTTTTCTCCATTAAGAAAACTAAGTCTCATGGTTCATGATCTGCCTCGTTCTGCAGAAACCTGAAAACGCCAACGACTGAATCAATGAATGTGTGCATGCAAATTAATTTGAAGATACTATATTTTACAAGGGCTTTATGAAAATATTACTTGAGCTGGTGATGGCGGAACGGCAGACTTCAATGTAACCATTGGTACATGATTAAGGGCCACATATGGAAATTTGCA
This sequence comes from Lolium rigidum, assembly GCF_022539505.1. Lineage (NCBI taxonomy): Eukaryota > Viridiplantae > Streptophyta > Magnoliopsida > Poales > Poaceae > Lolium > Lolium rigidum. The sequence goes on along the minus strand of NC_061514.1, from coordinate 80,307,307 downwards.
GGTTTTCAGAACTTGTCCATTTGCATCTTCTTTTTTTGCGAGCACGCAAATTGTGTGCCGTATCCCACTCCCTCCAACTCTTGCAGTCTTCTAGAGATTGAGCTCCTCCTTTACCAAAGAAATGATCTGTTCCTGGAAAGCTGCCTCGGTGTGTTACCAAACACCCGCGCATTCCTTTGCTTCCATAACGGTCAAGCAACTAGCAGTACAAGGGTGTCAAACCATTTCCTATCGGTCTTCATAATCCGCTTTCTAGCTTCCGTCCACCATCTCTCCAGGTTGGCATGTTGTTGGGGCTCGGACAGATGTAATCCAAAGCTCCCGAGACAGCCGAACCAAACCATTCTGGCGTAGGTTCATTGCGCCAAGATATGGTCCACATTGTCTTCCTCATGTAGGCATGTGGCGCATGGATCCGGATGATCTTGCAGTTCATGTCGAGCCCTTCTACCCGAGGTCCAAAGCCTATACCTAATCGCCAACCAACCAAAAAATTTACACTTGAGGGGTGCAAAAGAGCTCCAAATTGGTTTTGCGATCTGCCTGACAATATTCCCCTGGTACAACATGTCATAGGTTGCTCTGGCCGAGTAAGCACCATTCGATGATCCTTTGCAGGATATGGAATCAGGGTTGCTAGCCTCTCGCTCCACGCCCTCAATTTCCTCCGAAAGCTTTATACATTCTAGCCAACCCTCCATTGACAGCTCCCCCACAATATCCGCGAACCAGTTGTTGTTGGGTAAGGCCTCCGCCGCCATCCTCACATATTTCCTTCTTGTGGGCACCAAAGTTGTCACCTCCGGCGCAATCTCCTCAGCAACCTTGCGATTGATCCATCTATCTTTCCAGAAGAAAATGTTCTTCCCATCGCCAACCTTGAAGATGCCAAGGCTCTGAAAAACCTCATCGACCTCAGGGTCGGTGACGAGGGGGCTCCTTGGCAATGCCCATCATGAGGAGCTTAGGGTTGACGGAATCGTGCAAGTTAGCACAAGACATCGGATACCAAACGAACATAAGGCGAGTTTTTACCCAGGTTCGGGGCCCTCGATGAGGTAAAACCCTTACTCCTGCTTGTATGATCTTGATTTATAGATGCAAAAGGTTACAATGGAGCAGTCGATAGACTGCATTGTGGTGAACTCGCCGGAAGGCAAGGTTTCTTGGGTTTGGTGTATGCGAAATTGTGTAGGATGATTTCGATGTCATCCGGCAGACCCTCTCATGGCCTTTATATAGGAGGCCAGGTCTCCAGAGTCCCGCTATGATTCTACTATGTTACAATGATATCTAATCTAATCTTTCCTTATTTCACGGTTCCTTGCCTTGTCCATCAAGAATTCATCTCCTTCTGTCTTTCCTTCATTACAACCTACGTAGTGGCCCATCATGGGCTGCAATGATCTTCATGAATTCCTTGTTGGGCCGGAGGAGGTAGACCAATATTGGGTACCCGAAGGGTAATGCCCACATCAGTCGGGGAGTGCTGGCAGCCCCTGCCAGGGTTGAGAGCGATCGATTATACACAGCCAAATCCAACATGCCCTAAGGACTAACCCTTGCTACCGCAAATCTTTCACACCGAGACCTCCAAACTTAACTGGCTTGCAGATCGTGTCCCAGGACACCAGACATTGGCCGCCATGGATTTCTTTCTTTCCCGCCCAAAAGAAGGCCCTAAGAAATTTTACAATCTCCTCCAACGCCCATGTTGGCGCTTCGGCCACAAGTAGCTGGTGAATGGGCCTTGACGTGATAACTGATTTGATCAAGATCAAGCGCCCAGACTTCTCAATCACGCCTCTTTGCCAAGCAAGGATACAGTGCACCACCTGATCGATCATGGGTTGCCATTCTTTCTTTTGTTAATGGTCTTAACTCCAGTTGCATGCCAAGATACTTGATTGGAAAATTCTTGATTTCACACTCTAGAATCTCCTTGAACCTTTTGACATGTCCCTCTTGTTCTCTGAAGAAAGTTGCCGAGGTTTTCCTATAGTTCACTGACATGCCCGATGCTTCTCCGAATATATTCAAAATGTTTCTCACCACCATCAGCTCGAGGCTCTCCGGTTTGCAGAAAGTGATAACATCGTATGCATAAACTGAGATTCTTTGGAGCTCCGAGATCCCAGCTAGATTTGTGAAAGCTGCTGCCCAGTGGCATGTTTGATGGCCGATGTGAGTACCTCCATGGCAGCAACGAACAATAGCGGTGAGGTGGGGTCTCCTTGCCTTAAACCTCTGATGCGTGTAGTTGACACGTCCGTTGGGAACCCCAAGAGGAAGGTGTGATGCGCACAGTAGCAAGTTTCCCTCAGTAAGAAACCAAGGTTTAATCGAACCAGTAGGAGTCAAGAAGCACGTTGAAGGTTGATGGCGGAGGAGTGTAGTGCGGCGCAACACCAGGGATTCCGGCGCCAACGTGGAACCTGCACAGCACAATCACAGAACTTTGCCCCAACGTGACAGCGAGATTGTCAATCTCACCGGCTTGCTGTAAACAAAGGATTAGATGTATAGTGTGGATGATGATGTTTGTTTGCGAAGAACAGTAAAGAATAATTGCAGTAGATTGTATTTCAGATGTAAAGAATAGGACCGGGGTCCACATTTCACTAGCGGTGTCTCTCCCATAAGATAGCAGATGTTGGGTGAACAAATTACAGTTGGGCAATTGACAAATAAAGAAGGCATAACAATGCACATACATATATCATGATGAATACTATGAGATTTAATCAGGGCATTACGACAAAGTACATAGACCGCTATCCAGCATGCATCTATGCCTAAAAAGTCCACCTTCAGGTTATCATCCGAACCCCTTCCAGTATTAAGTTGTAAACAACATAAAATTGCATTAAGTATGGTGCGTAATGTAATGAACACAAATATCCTTAGACAAAGCATCGATGTTTTATCCCTAGTGGCAACAGCACATCCACAACCTTAGAAATTTCTGTCATTGTCCCAGATTTAATGGAGGCATGAACCCACTATCGAGCATAAATACTCCCTCTTGGAGTCACAAGTATCAACTTGGTCAGAGCCTCTACTAGCAACGGAGAGCATGCAAGAACATAAATAACATATATGATAGATTGATAATCAACTTGACATAGTATTCAATATTCATCGGATCCCAACAAACACAACATGTAGGATTACAAATAGATGATCTTGATCATGATAGGCAGCTCACAAGATCTAACATGATAGCACAATGAGGAGAAGACAACCATCTAGCTACTGCTATGGACCCATAGTCCAGGGGTGAACTACTCACACATCGATCCGGAGGCGATCATGGCGATGAAGAGACCTCCGGGAGATGATTCCCCTCTCCGGCGGGTGCCGGAGGCGATCTCCTCGAATCCCCGAGATGGGATTGGCGGCGGCGTCTCTCGGAAGGTTTTCCGTATCGTGGCTCTCGGTGCCGGGGTTTCGCGACGGAGGCTTTAAGTACGCGGAAGGGCGGAGTCGGGAGAGTCACGGGGGCCCCACACGCTAGGGCCGCGCGGGCCCCTCTTAGGCCGCGCCGCCCTAGTGTGGCGGCGCCCCGTGGCCCCACTTCGTCTCCCCTCTGGTCTTCTGGAAGCTTCGTGCAAAAATAGGACCCTGGGCGTTGATTTCGTCCAATTCCGAGAATATTTCCTTACTAGGATTTCTGAAACAAAAAACAGCAGAAAACAACAATCGGCTCTTCGGCATCTCGTCAATAGGTTAGTGCCGGAAAATGCATAAATATGACATATAATGTGTATAAAACATGTGAGTATCATCATAAAAGTAGCATGGAACATAAGAAATTATAGATACGTTTGGGACGTATCAACCTCTGGCATGCACAAATCTCCTGCCTAGCACTCCATTTACTAAGACTCTGGTATTGGCCGTATATAACATAATGGACACCCACTTGAGAAACCGGTCTCCAAAGCCCATACGCCTCAAAACTTCAGAGAGGAAGCCCCATGACACCAAATCAAACGCCCTTGCGAGGTCAATCTTTAGCAACACTCCCGGTCTTCTCCCCGGATTTATCTTTCTAGCTACTTGCGTGACAAGCACAAAGTTTTCATGCAGCGATTGTCCTTTTAGGAAAGCCGATTGATTGGATCTGACCACCTCTCCAAGGCGCTTACGTAGTCTGTTGGCCATGAGCTTCGAGAACAGCAACGCGAAGCTGTGCACTAGGCTTATGGGGCGATAATTTTTTTACTTCCGCAACATCCGGCTTCTTTGGGATTAGCGTGATAAGAGATCTGATTAGACGAGAAAAACCCCTACCATCTCCTACGCACAGTTTGAGAAGTCCCGCCATAATATCCTGCTTGATAACTGTCCAAGCGCGCTGATAGAACGCGCCAATGAACCCATATGGACCTAGCGCCGGGTTAGGGTGCAACTTCTTGACAACACTCCAGATTTCCTCCTCCGAAGAAAGCTCATCGAGCTCGTGTAAGTCCGATGCCAGGATGTCCAGAACCTCCAGGTTTATGGTGTACTCCATATTCTGCACAGATCCTAGTAATTGTGCATAAGCCTATGAGAAAGCTTCCACCTTCCGATTCTGATCCGTGATTAACTCTGATCCTACTTTGATTGATGCAATGTAGTTTTTGGCACGCCTATCATTAGCTACATGATAAAACATGGTCGTCTTAATTTGCATCCACTAGTAGAAAATGGGCCATTTGAACCGGTTGGTAAGGGCTATATGCACCGGATGCCCAACCGGTGCAAAGGATCCGGTGCAAAAGCCCCCCCCTTTAGCACCGGTTCAGTTGCAAACCGGTGCTAAAGGGGGCACCACGTGGCCTGCTGTGGAGCGCCCGGCGGAGGACCTTTAGCCACCGAATTCTAGATCTTTGCCTTGCCATTATTCGATCCAAGGAGGCTAGCCCCAACACAACATGTTTTAGCATTCTTCTAAGCCATATCTCTCCCGGACTCAGAATTCTCCTCTCCTGCACCACATCTAGCCGAAGAATCAGGATCTTGGCAATGGCGATATTCAGCTTCACATTCCATACTTTTTTCTGTCCCCACGATTGGAGGTGCTCAGTATCGTTTCTCAAAAGGACGTCGATCTTCCTGAATGGGTCGGTAATCCCTGGATCACAAACCCAAGCCTCCTTAATTGCCTCGTCGAAACCCTCCAGGTTCAACCAGAAATATTCAAATTTGAATCTCCTTTTTGGCCTAAAGGCCGCATTCAGCGACAGACGACGAGAGCCCTTGCAATACTGCATCTGATACATCCCCTTACTACTACTACATAAAGCGATCGATCAACTACAATGAATTAGTCCATCCTGGTTTCTTTCATATTAGAACCATATACTACACTGCACGTCGGCCCTGCATTGGAAATATTTTTTCCAAACGGGCTACTCTTTTCCATTACTACAACATAATGGAAATACAAAGTTGTTTGTAACAACCACACCACAAACACAAACGCAACAAAAGGAAATGGGAAATAAGCTACCCTCTCACCATCAAGAAACCCGCTAACAATTACTCTATATCGAGTACCCACTATGGAGCAAAAACCTGATGACACTAAAGCAAACTCTAATAATAATTTTTAACATGACACGCTCACAACAGCTAGACATTACAAGTTCTAGGACTAGACAAGATAACTTCCAACAAAGATAGACAACCATATCATGGGGCTTGAATCGCCAAGATGTTGGAAATGGTGGAAGTTGGGGCTTGCATAGAACCATCTCTTCCACTATATGTTGAGCCATGTGCACCACCTTTACCATCATCTGCTTCGCCCCCTTCTTGATCTTTACAGCCTCTCCATCATCATAAACACCTGCCCAATAGTTTAAGAAAGAACAATCAGTGAAAATTATATGAACCGGAGACTTGAGAAGAAGACCATCAAAGGTTGTATACCTTATTTCTGGTATTCCAAATGGCGCAAAAAATGGCAGCCATTAACAAAGCAAAGATTTTTTTATCCCCTGGCATGTAGACATAAAGTCAAGCCAAACCCTAACAACGGTTAGAAGGACAGCGGTTAGCCCCAACAAAAGTACCAAAACATCCCCAGGTCACTCTTGCAATAGTACAAGAGAATAAAAGATGATTTCATCTTCACGGTTATTACAGAAAGAGAAAATAGGAGAACCAGTACAATCTATTTTCTTAAGATTGTCTCTAGTTAGAATAGCATCATAGCACAGTTACCACACGAAAATCTTCATCTTCAATGGTAACTTGGCTTTCCAAATCCATCTGCTATTGGGACCAGCAAGGTTCTGTTCAACAAATTTGTACATAGATACAGTGGAAAAACACTTATTGCTAGTCAAACTCCACCTTACTTCATCAGGTTTAGTGCTAAAAGGCATGTGAAAATAGCATGTATAGATCATTCCAATTGTTTAGAAGATCTACAGAGAAACAACTTATAAAAGGAATGTTAAAATTGGAGGATACACCATGATAAAAAGTGACCCCCTGAACCAAACAAATTTGGTATAAATGAGGATACCTTTCACATAGCTTCTTACCATTTAACCAAGGATCCAACCAAAATATTACTAGATCACCTTTATTCAGCACAATTTCACTTTTAGCAAAGCTTTCCAAAAGGGAAAATCACTGAATCTCGGTTTCACAAAACTTGCGGTTTTGTTTCTTAAATATTTCTGCTTTACAATTATCTGCCACGGGCCATCTTGGGTTTCTAGCTTCCATCACCATTTAGTTAGAAGGCTAATATTCTACTTTCTATGATCTTTTACCCATAGCCCCCTTTCTCTTTAGATCTACAAACCCTTGTCCGCTTTACCATACAGTAAGATTTTTCTTTTTCTTTCCATACCCAAAAAATATTCTTATATGCTTCTGCAACTTTTTAATGAAGGTTTTATTTAACAGGAACATTGCCACATAGTATGATGGAATTCCTAAGAGGTAAGAATCCAACAGGGTAAGCCTAGCACCAGAGGAAGCTAAATCACAAATCTAGGCCTCCAACTTGTTAATAATTTTTTGCATCCAAGAAGTCCCAATAAAAAATATTTAGGTTGTAAAAGGTTACAAGAACCCCTAAGTACTTCATAGGAAGCTTGCCAATTTGGCAATTAAACATCTCGGTATAATATTCCATAGTATTATTATCTCTACCAGGTATGCTATTTCACTTTTCAAGTAGTTAATCTTCAAGCCCGAGATCATCTCAAACATATATAATAACTTCAGGTTAATAGCTTCCTCCACATCATGATTGATGCAGAAAACTGTATCATCTGCATATTGCAGCACATCCACCCCCTCATCAATTAGGTCAGCAACAAAACCTAGTAATCAGGTTATTTTCCTGAGCCTTTAGTACCATTTTGGTAAGGCATTATACGGCCATGTTAAAAAGTGTTGGTGAGAAAGGATCTCCTTGTGTCACCCCTTTTGCACTTTGAAAATATGGACCAATCACATTGTTCAACTTAATACTAACTGTCCCATCATGCAAAATATTTCTAGACCACATGCACCATTGTTCAGAAAAACCTCTAGCTGGTGATCAATCAAAAATTCCCAATTAACCTTATCATAAGCTTTTTCAAAATCAATTTTGAAAATAACCCCCACTTGTTTCTTAACATGGGCATGGTGCATCAACTCATGCAAATAAATCAGCCCCTCCATAATGTTCCTCCCTTTGACAAAGCATTTTGATGGATATGTACTGAACAATTTATCAACATAGGGATCCAAATTAGAGATAACACTTTGGCAATCAACTTATAGATGCATCTTAAAATACAAATAGGTCTAAACTTTTGAATCTTATTTACCTCAGAAGTTTTAGGAAACAAAGTAATAATGCCATAATCCGGTATTTGAATATCAAAATTATTAGCATGGAAACACACAAACAGAGCCATGATATCATGTTTAACGAACTCCTAGCAATGCTGGTAGAATTCAACAAGAATATTATCAGGACCAGGAGCTTTATTTTTTTTCCATAGAAAATAGAGCACCTTTGACTTCCTGTTTAGAGAAAGGTTTAATCAAATCACTATTTTCATCTTCATTAAGCCTCTCCTCAACATTCCACATGCTTTGATAAATTTTAAATAGGTTATCAGGTGCAAGACCAAAAAGATCTTTATAATATTCAATAGATTGTTTAACCAAGTTATCAGTTCCTTCCACAATAACCCATTTGTTGTCCAAGGAGAGGACAATTTTTTTCTTTTTCTAGTGGAAATAAGCAGTATTATGATCTCTGATGACCCACAAGTATAGGGGATCGCAACAGTCTTCGAGGGAAGTAAAACCCAAATTTATTGATTCGACACAAGGGGAGGTAAAGAATACTTATAAGCCTTAACAACTGAGTTGTCAATTCAGCTGCACTCGGAAAAGCACTAGTAACAGGGGTGATGTGAAAGTAGCAGTGATATGAGAGCAGTAGTAACAGTAACACAGCAGCAGTAATAGTAACACAGGAGCAATGGCACCAGAAGATAGTTGATACTACTTCCAATGACATGTAGAACAAGTATATGATGATGAAAGATGGACCGGGGTTCCCAGCTATCTACACTAGTGGTAACTCTCCAATAACAAGTGTTGGGTGAACAAATTACAGTCGGGCAATTGATAGGATTGAAATAGCATTAAGACAGAATATCAAGATCATTAATCATGTAGGCATGTTTTCCAATAATAGTCGTACGTGCTCGCAATGAGAAACTTGCACAACATCTTTTGTCCTACCAGCCGGTGGCAGCCGGGCCTCAAGGGAAACTACTCGGATATTAAGGTACTCCTTTTAATAGAGCACCGGAGCAAAGCATTAACACTCCGTGAAAACATGTGTCCCTCACATCACCGCCATCCCCTCCGGTTGTCCCGATTTCGTCACTTCGGGGCCTTTGGTTCCGGACAGGTGACATGTGCATACAACTTGTAGATACAATCTAAGCAATAAGTATAGAGCTCAAATCTAAGATCATGCCACTCGGGCCCTAGTGACAAGCATTAAACACAACAAGATTGCAGCAACAATAACTTCATAAACTTTGTAGATAGACAATCATAATGTAACAATCCATCGGATCCCGACAAACACAACACCGATTACATCGGATGAATCTCAATCATGTAAGGCAGCTCATGAGATCATTGTATTGAAGTACATGGGGGAGAGAATACCAACTAGCTACAGCTAGAACCCGTAGTCCATGGGGGAACTACTCACGGAGCATGATGGAGGCGATGGCGTTGATGGAGATGGCTCCGGGGGCACTTCCCCGTCCCGGCAGGGTGCCGGGACAGAGACTTTTGTCCCCGAATTGGAGTTTCGCGATGGTGGCGGCGCCCCTGGAGTCTTTCTGGAGTTTCGTCAAGTGGTACGGTGTTTTTAGGTCGAAAGGGATTTTATAGGCGAAGAGGCGGCGCAGGGGGCACCGGGGCGCCACACCACAGGCCGGCGCGGGCCCGGGCCAGGCCGCGCCGCCCTATGGTGTGGTGGCCCTCCGGCCCCTCTCCGACTCTTCTTCGGTGTTCGGACGCTTCCGGGAAAAATAGGAGGTTTGGTCTTCGTTTCGTCGAATTCCGAGAATATTGCCCGAACAGCCTTTCCGGAACCAAAAACGGCAGAAAACAGAGCCGACACTCGTGGCATCTTGTTAATAGGTTAGTTCCGGAAAACGCATAAAAACATTATAAAGTGCAAGCAAAACATGTAAGTATTGTCATAAAACAAGCATGGAACGACAGAAATTATGGATACGTCGGGGACGTATCAGCATCCCTAAGCTTAGTTCTCGCTCGTCCCGAGCGAGTAAACGATAAAAGAATAATTTCTGTAGTGACATGCTACTTACATAACCTTGATCATACTATTACAAAGCATATGAAATGAATGAAGTGACTCAAGGCAATGATCTATAGTTGCTAACAAGTAGATAACATATAGCAAAACTTTTCATGAAGAGTACTTTCAAGACAAGTATCAAAAGTTTTGCACAAGAGTTAACTCATAAAGCAATAAGTTCAAAGTAAAGGCATCGAAGCAACACAAAGGAAGATATAAGTTTCAGCGGTTGCTTTCAACTTGTAACATGCATATCTCATGGATAATTGTCAACACAAAGTAATATGATGAATGCAAATAAACAAGTATGTAAGAATCAATGCACAGTTGACACAAGTGTTTGCTTCTAAGATGGAAGGAAGTAGGTAAACTGACTCAACATAAAGTAAAAGAATGGCCCTTCAAAGAGGGAAGCATCGATTGCTATATTTGTGCTAGAGCTTTGGTTTTGAAAACATAAAGAGAGCATAAAAGTAAAGTTTTGAGAGGTGTTTGTTGTTGTCAACGAATGGTAGTGGGCACTCTAACCCCCTTGCCAGACAAACCTTCAAAGAGCGGCTCCCATGAATTATTTTTATTTTTGGGTGGCACTCCTTCCAACCTTTCTTTCACAAACCATGGCTAACCGAATCCTCGGGTGCCCGCCAACAATCTCATACCATGAAGGAGTGCCTTTTTATTTTAGTTTCATTATGATGATGACACTCCTCCCAACCTTTGCTTACACAAGCCATGGCTAACCGAATCCTCGGGTGCCAGTCCAACAATCACATACCATGGAGGAGTGTCTATTTTTGTTAATTAATTTGGAGCCGGGAATCCCATTGCCGACTCTTTTTGCAAAATTATTGGATAAGCGGATGAAGCCACTAGTCCATTGGTGAAAGTTGCCCAACAAGATTGAAAGATAAACACCACATACTTCCTCATGAGCTATAAAACATTGACACAAATCAGAGGTAATAAATTTTGAATTGTTTAAAGGTAGCACTCAAGCAATTTACTTTGGAATGGCAGGAAATACCACATAGTAGGTAGGTATGGTGGACACAAATGGCATAGTGGTTGGCTCAAGTATTTTGGATGCATGAGAGTAATCCCTCTCGATACAAGGCTTAGGCTAGCAAGGCTATTTGAAGCAAACACAAGTATGAACCGGTACAGACAAAACTTACATAAGAACATATTGCAAGCATTATAATACTCTACACTGTCTTCCTTGTTGCTCAAACACTTTTACCAGAAAATATCTAGACCTTACGAGAGACCAATCATGCAAACCAATTTCAACAAGCTCTACAGTAGTTCTCCACTAATAGGCTTAGACTACATGAAAAAAACTTAATCATGATCTACTTGAGAGCTCAAAACAATTGCCAAGTGTCAAATTATCCAAGACATGATGAGGCATTTTCTGTTTCCAACCAAATATAAATAAGTGCAATAGCTTCCAACTTTTATCATTGAACATTAAAAGTAAAACGAAGAACACGAGTGTTCATATGAAAAAGCGGAGCGTGTCTCTCTCCCAAACAAGGATTGCTAGGATCCGAATTTATTCAAACATAAACAAAACGAAAATAAACACACAGACGCTCCAAGTTAAGCACATATGATGTGACCGAATAAAAATATAGTTTCAGGGGAGGAATCTGATAAGTTGATGAAGAAGGGGATGCCTTGGGCATCCCCAAGCTTAGACGCTTGAGTCTTCTTGAAATATGCAGGGATGAACCACGGGGGCATCCCCAAGCTTAGAATTTTCACTCTTCTTGATCATATATCATCCTCCTCTCTTGACCCTTGAAAACTTCCTTCACACCAAACTTCTCATAAACTTCATTAGAGGGGTTAGTACTCAAAAATTTTGAATCCACCTTGGTCCTGTAGTGGCACATTGCAAGAACTCAATAAAACATTAGCTACAGCCCTCTACGTCTAGAAAACCTCGCTTAAAGTCCACAAGAGACAATGCAAAAAACAGAGACAGAATCAGAACAGCCAGTAAAGACGAATTTTAATAAAATACTTCCGTTGCTCAAATCAGAAAACTCAAAACTAACGAAAGTTGCGTACATATCTGAGGAACACGCACGTAAATTGGCTTAATTTTCTGAGTTACCTACAGAGAAAACAGCCCAGATTCGTGACAGATAGAAATCTGTTTCTGCGCAGAAATCCAAATCTAGTATCAACCTTCGATTAGAGGCTTCACTTGACAAGGGATTAACTTATCAATGCCTATGGATTGTAGGCTAGGGTTTAGTTAGAAGTAGAGGGCAAGTAGATCTCGAAGGTTTCAGCCGAAAAGTACTCGACGAATATGAAAACTAGGGTTTGCAGACAATGATTCGATGATCTCTTCGTCCCTCGACCCCCCTTTATATAAGAGGTGGAGCCGAGGGTTTCGTTTTGTACAAGTTACAGAGTCCGGACGGTTTCTAACTCATCCCGCCAGATTACAAATAACACTTCCTATTACAACTCTATCTTTTCCTTTAACACATCTTGGGCTTCCGAATCTTCTTATTCTTCGGGTAGTGGGCCTTCAATAAACCCCGGGTACTATATTCGGCAGGCCCATTTGGGATGCCTATGTCGGTAGCCCCGAGATTTTTCTTGAATCATAGAGTCAGGGAAAATCTCGACTGTTTATTTTTACTCGAAAGCTCTAACTTTCATACTTCTTCTCATAAAATTCTATATTGTACGGGGATATTGGTAGTTGGGGCTAGTTCATCCGACGGATCGGGTACTAGTTAACTGCTCTAGTGGCAATCCGCAAAAACCTACTTCAAAATCACGTCCCTGGACATGATCTCGGGATGCGGGTGTAAACTTCGACAGGTGCCGCTTAAGGTCTTACCATTCGTCGAGTCCCAGTCAAATTTATCGAGTACCTAACGCGTCCGTTAGGATTTTTCTTCGTATCTGTTGATACGGATAAAAGTAGCGAGCGCAGTCTTCGGCGATGCCACGCCCAGCAGAATAGATCCGGGGTCTTACCTTCGCAAATTTGCGGCATTCGGAAATTGATCGCAACTTTGGCGTTCCGAGAATATATTGTCGAGTGCTTTTCCGGCTGTTGGAATGGCACATTTTATCGAGTCAAATATGACTTATATTGCTCTCCCGATGGGAGTATATGTAGAGTTAATTATAACTCGAAATATACTCTCTTGCTCGTTCTATTTTTCCTTTGTTAATTTCATCGGGCACGCGAACAGGCGTTCCCGATGGGAGTAGCCCCCGAGGCTACAGCCAAGAACTTGTGCTTGGTTGTAGGCTCAACATTTTAGTCCACCTTGTCGCTATATTGCCATTATCTCCCGATATTCTTTCCCTTCTTCTTTTTTTTTTTTATCTATCGGGTGCGCGAACAGCGCTCCCGATGGGAGTAGCCCCCGAGGCTACAGTCAAGAACTTGTGCTTGGTTGTAGGCTCAACATTTTCTATATTGTCATACTCGAAATTTTACTTTCTGTCAAAGTAGCCCCCGAGCATTTGGGCAAAAACTTGTTTCGACCAAAAGCTCACGATGTATTCGAATAACTTATCCTGTCGCCATTCTCCTTTTATTTTTCTCGTCGACATATTTTCCCTTGTCAAATTTTTCTTCAACTCTATCAATGGCCGAGTTTTTCCTGCCTTGTGGGTCCATCGTTTCCACCACGTTGACACGTCGTGTAAGTGGGGGACACACGTCCTCCGCTTTTTCTCGGCGCACGTACGGTAACGCCTATCTCGGTAAAATACTTTTTGCCCTTGTAACCAGAAGATCGATTCTCACCACACGATTTCCTCATCCAACGGCTTTCTGCGACCCTCAATTCTTATATAAACCTGTCTTTAACCTCCGTTCAACGACCAAAGGCCGCTAGTGTCGAAGAATTGCAGCAAAGGCTCAAAGATGCTGAATCTGCCTTACACGAGCAAAAAACTGCACAGGCTGCACGTGAGCAAGGGGTCATCAAGCGTTTGAAGTCGCAATGTCGACGTACGCCGAGTAATATCCTCAATTTCTTCTATTTTGTTGCATTTCCTGTATCTTGGTTTTCGACTAATATTTTGTCTCGCGTGGCAGCCCAAACGGATCGGGATTTTGATCTGGAAAATCCCGTCAACGACCCTCTCCTTGACGCACTCTCTCTTTTGGAATTGCATGGGCGCGAAATTCGTGAAGGCGTGGCCAATGCCAGTGCGGGTTTGTCGGCGTTGTTCCCCTACTTCTTTCCAAAGAAAGAGGAACCTTCGACTTTCCTTGACCTTGCCAAGCTTTTCAATCCATCGGAAGATCTTGGGCTGAAGATGCGCCATGAAAATATGAAGGTGGCCGTTGAAAATACTTGTTGCTCCGGTTCGTCGACAGCCGACGAGACTCTCGGCTCGGATGAAGGTTGGCGACACCGATCAGATAGAACGATCGAGGTGGAAGTCACTGATGAAGGCGGCCAAGCCCAATACGAAGAAAATCTTGGCGTATCTCGGGATTAAGCCAACTTCGACTCCCAGCTCCTCGAGGCCGGAGGTCTAGTTGCATGCCTCCTTGTTTCTTTTTCTATTTCTTTTGCTCTTGTCGCCATTTTAGCCTTGGCGACAATTACTCACTTAGTCCTCCTGGAGAACTTTCTTTTGTAATACCCATGTAAATTTTCTAGCAAGTAATGAAATTTCCCTTCGTGCTTTTCATTGATCCTGGGCCTTTCTTTTCCAGTTAATATTTGATAACTACTCGACTCCTCCTTGTTCTGCCACTGCTTCACCTGCATCTTCCTTCTCGAAGAAAATACTAGTCGACCATAATCTCCTCGAGAGTTCATCAAGCGGACGTTTGTCGGAAGATTTGCAAGAACTTCGACAACAGCTTCGAGTCTATGAAGAAACAAACTTTGGCCATGATGGAACAATCTCGAAAAGCCTCGAAGGAGAAAAACTTGCTCTTCATCAAGCCGAAGAAGGCTGTGGCTGCTAGGGATGTTCTGTCATCTTGGAAGCAAAGGGAGCCACAACCCGAGAAAATAGTATGCTTGAGCTAATGCTAGAAGCTAGCACATATATGCTAGGTACGTTTTTGCCTTCTTTTGATGCCTCTTCTTTATCTTGCTGTGCCTTTCTTCCAATTTCTTGCCCTGCCGCTTTTAACAGGCTCAGTTCTTGATTCTGCTGCCGAAGATCTGAGAGTGAATGAGAGGACAAATCTTCTTGTTAACCTCTCCCTTAATCATGGGTGTTTGTTCGGGCCACTCTCGAACGAACCCAACAAATTGTTAGGTTCCAAGATCGTGCTTGCCAGGTGCGCGATTTTCTCAGCTTTTGCACGTCGACATTAACCCTTGTCTATAGGAATCTGTTTCCGCGAAACGAGGTTCCGAAAACTCTTCCGAATTATTGGAGGTATTCAGAGATGCTCCTCGCATCCATAACTTTGTGCGGGCTCAACTCGCTGCTGGAGCGAGATTTGCCATGATTATGATAAACATTTGTTACCCAAAGTTGGACCTGACGAAGATTGTTGCTGGTTGCCTGGCCAAGAAAACGCGTCGGAAATCTATTTTTTCTGCTGGAATACGACATCTTTGTTTGTCCTTATGGGTAGATTACCCATTTTTGAGTATCTTTGATGTCGAAGTTCTATATTTGCATGGCGAGGTTTTTAAACCAAGGCACTTATGTTTTTTGATGTGTACACTATATTCATGATTGCTGTCTCCCAATTTTTTTTATATTTGGCGAGGTATTAATATACCAAGGCGAAATATTTCAGTGAATCTATATTGTATGTATTTTGAGACTTGGGCGTTTGAGCCCCCGAGCGTGTCGAAAAATAAGAAGTATATCTCCACTATCTTTATTATATTGTAGCACCACGAGCCCGCCTCATTAAAAACCTTTCCGGCCCCACTCGGTGCCCCGAAAAAGGAAAAGAGTGCGTCCGAAAACTCGTGGGCGTTTCGGTACATTGAAGTTTTTACAAGGACTATATTTTAGCTCTAGGCGTAGAACCGCCTGAGTTGCGCCACGTTCCGGGGGTTTGCTCCTCCACCCTTGTCTTCTTGTCCTTTATTCTGTATGCTCCTCCTCCAATTACTTCTGTGACGATATAGGGACCAAGCCATGGTGACTCGAGTTTTTCATGACTTTTTTGCGTGAGCCGAAGAACTAAGTCCCCCACTTGAAAAGATCTTGGCCGCAAACGTCGACTGTGATAATTTTTCAAGTCCTGTTGATATTTGGTGACCCTTGATAATACTTCGTCTCGAGCTTCGTCGAGTGCATCTACATCGTCTTCCAATGCTGTCTTTGACGCTTCCTCGTCATATTCTGTGACTCTAGGGGAGTCGTGCTCTATTTCTATTGGAAGTACTGCCTCCGCGCCATGGACCAGAAAAAACGGGGTTTCTTGTGTCGCCGTATTTGGTGTTGTTCGGATGCTCCATAGCACACTTGGTAATTCTTCAGGCCAGGTATGTCGAGCTTTTTCTAAAGGTCCCAACAGACGTTTCTTGATGCCATTGCAGATGATGCCATTGGCTTTCTCGACTTGCCCATTGGTTTGAGGATGTGCAAGCGACGCAAAGTTCAGCTTGATACCCACCTCTTTGCAATAGTCTTTGAATTCATTGGATGTGAAGTTGCTTGCTGTTGTACGTGACGATGCTTGTGGGGCACTCCAAATCCGAAGACGAGGCCTTTTATGAATTTTACTGCAGATGCTCCATCCGGTGAATTTATCGGCTTCGCTTCTATCCACTTTGTAAATTTGTCGACGGCTACTAGCATGTATTCCTTTCCTCCTGGCCATGATTTGTGTAACTTGCCCACCATATCGAGTCCCCATTGTGCAAAGGGCCACGACAAAGGTATTGGTGCTAGCTCTGCTGCTGGAGAGTGAGGTTTTGCGGCAAACCTTTGACACGCGTCGCAAGTTCGTACTATGTCCTTAGCATCCTCAATTGCTGTTAACCAGTAGAATCCTGCCCGAAAAACCTTGGCTGCGATAGCTCGACTACTTGCGTGGTGGCCACATATTCCTTCGTGTACATCCTTCAGAATTATTCTTCCTTCTTCAGGTGTGACGCACCTTTGCAAGACGCCTGAGATACTTCTCTTATATAATTCTCCCTTGACCACTGTGAAAGCTTTGGAGCGTCGAATTACTCGCCTTGCCTCGACTGGATCGTCGGGTATTTCTTTCCTGAGTATATATGATATGTATGGCTGCATCCATGGTATCTGTATTACCATGACCAGGTCTTGCTCTTCTTCTTCTTCCTCTTGCTTCTCCTTGGTAGCCCCCAAGGGTTTCTTCTCCTTCTTTTTTGATTTTGTCGACTCAGTGGATCTCTCTGTTATCTCTTCCCAAAATACACCTGGTGGGACTGCAAGGCACTGCGACCCGATGTTTGCCAGAACGTCGGCTTCGTCGTTGCTCAATCTACTAATATGATTTACTTCGCATCCATCGAACAATTTCTCGAGCTCATTGTACACCTCCTTGTATGCCATCATGCTATCATTGACTGCGTCACATTGGTTCATAACTTGCTGAGCTACCAACTGTGAATCGCCAAAGATTTTTAATCGAGTTGCTCCGCAGGCTTTCGCCATCTTCATCCCGTGTATGAGAGCCTCATATTCGCTTCATTGTTAGACGCGTTAGGGAACGTCATCCGAAGGATGTACTTCAACTTGTCGCCTTCGGGTGATATGAGTACTACTCCTGCGCCAGCCCCTTCTAGTCTCTTGGACCCATCAAAGTTCATAGTCCAGGTTCTCGATAAATGCAGGGGTCCTGTATTTTGCAACTCCATCCACTCGCGATGAAGTCCGGTAGTATTTGCGACTTTATTGCTTTTCTTTTTTCATACGTGATGTCCCGAGGGAAAGTTCTATTCCCCAAAGGGAGACACGACCCGTAGCTTCTGGGTTGTTCAGTATATTTGACAAAGGAGCTTCATTGACCACTATGATCGGGTGTGCCGAAAAATAGTGGCGCAATTTTCGTGCTGTCGTGAACACTCCATATGCTAGCTTTTGGTGCTGAGGGTACCTTTGTTTTGAGGGCGACAAGACTTCGCTCACGAAGTATACTGGTCGCAGTACTCCATGGATTTTCCCTTCTTCTTCTCTTTCGACAACTAACACCGTGCTAACCACTTGGGGTGTGGCTGCAATATACGAGCGGAGAGGTTCCTTTTCCTTTGGAGCCACCGGGATTGGTGGTGTCGATATTTTCGCTTCAGATCCTCGAAAGCTCGATCGGCTTCTTCGTTCCATTGGAATTTATCTCCTTGCTTTATCGGCGCATAAAATGGTAACGCTTTTTCTCCTAACTCGGCGACGAATCTGCTCAAAGCTGCGACTCGCCCGGTTAGTTGCTTGTATTTCTTTCAACTTCGTTGGCTTCCTCATTGTTACTATGGCTTGTATTTTGTCGGGATTTGCTTCAATCCCTCTTGCTGAAACTAGAAACCCCGAAGTTCTCCTGCTGGGACGCCAAAAGAACACTTCGTCGGGTTCAGCTTGAGGCGAGAATTTGTCGAGGTTGTCAAAAGTTTCTTTGAGATCCTCGATCAGCGTTGTCCCCTTTTTTGATGTTATGACGACATCATCGATGTATACTTGCATGTTTTTCCCGATCTGTGTTGCTAAACACTTCTGCATCATCCTCTGATATGTTGCTCCCGCATTTTTTAGACCGAAGGGCATTGTCTTGTAGCAAAACACGCCGTAAGGTGTAATAAACGCTGTTTTGGCTTCGTCATCTTCTTTTAATCTGATCTGGTTATAACCAGAATATGCATCAAAAAGGAAAGACGTTCACAACCTGCCGTGGAGTCGATGATTTGATCGATCCTTGGGAGGGAAAGTGATCCTTAGGGCAATGTTTGTTGAGACACGTGAAGTCGACGCACATGCGAAGGACTGTCGTGTTTTTCTTCGGCACCATCACTGGGTTAGCTACCCATGTGGCTTACGTAGATATCTCTGCGATAAAACCAGCTTCCTCTAGTCGATTTATTTACGATAGCATGGATTTGCGGTTTGGTTCCGAAAAACGCCGCAAAGGTTGTCTTATTGGTTTCATTTGTTGGATCCAAATTTAGGTGGTGCTCGGCAAGTTCCACAGGTACTCCTGGCATGTCAGCTGGACACCATGCGAAGATTTTCCGGTTCTCACGGAGGAACTCGACGAGCGCGCTTTCCTATGCGATATCCATGTTGTTTGCAATGGATGTCGTCTTTTTGGATCTGTCGGGTGAATCTGCACCTCCTTAGAATTTTTCTCTGTGTTGAAAGTTGATTCTTTGTTTGGCCTTCCAACGTCTGGCAGTACATCGTAATCAGTCATGCTTTTCGACGCCAAGTATTCGGCTTGCATCCCGAAGGTTTCTGATAACCGATGGAAATCCTTGTCGCACTTATCAGCTAAGGCGAAACTCCCTTTGACCGTGATTGGTCCCTTGGGTCCGAGCAATCTCCATAACGGGTATGTATAATGTGGTACTTGCCATAAATCTAGCATATGCTTGGTCGTCCCAACAAAGCGTGGTATTGCGATGGAAAATCCACGACTTCAAACTCCGAGTTTCTCGATTCTATAATTTTCTCGGGTTCCAAAGCGGAACGTCGAGGTTGATCTTTCCCAATGGGTAACTTGGTTTTTACGGTGTGATGCCGTGGAACCTTGTGTCTGTTGGCTTCGGGTTTGCTAAGGATATGTTCATCTTCCTCAATGTATACGCATACATAAGGTTTAAGCTGCTGCCACCATCTATGAATACTCGAGAAACATCAAAGCCCGCAATAGCTCGCTGGCGAGAATAAGTGCTTGGCGCCTACGGTCGAGGAACTTGCTTTGTGGATGATGCTGCTATTGTGAAGCGATATCTTGTCTCGACCAATTAAGATACTCAAGCTGTTGGTGGAGGCATTTTCTACTGCCATAAACACTGTCGTGAGATTACTTTTTGAGCTCTATTGGACGGCCTTCCCTTCGAGATCATCGACATCTGCTCCGTTGGAGTTAGGATCAACATAGGGTGGTGGTGCGGGTGCTGCCGCTATTCCGAGGCTGGTGTCGATTGTCCTCTGTAATCGCGGGAGGTGGCGGTAGATGAACTTCGCTCCTAGGCTCCCGAGGGTTTCTCTGTGCTTGCTCGTGCGTGAGCGTTTTACGCACATCCGAACATTGCTTGAAAATTTCGACAATCTTTACGCAGGTGTCCTGACTTGTCTTTTCCCATTGCTATCGAGGAAAAAATGCATTTGGCATGGTCCATTTAACATTTCTTCGGGAGACACAAAAGGCCTTGGGAACCTTGGCCCACTATTTTGCTGTTGCGGGAGTCGTCCCTATTATCGCTTCGGCTGCTCATTGCTTCTCGATAATCATCTCTGTTGCTTCCTCCTGTATTTGCCCGAAATCTGCCGAAATTTGCCCTGGGGCGTCATAACTCGGATGCTTGCCGAGGAAATCGTCGCCTCGGCTCGATAATTTCGACCACGGTCCTCCTACGGCGACTGTGTCGTTTATTGTGGACAGCGTCTTCTCCGTCTGCCCATCTATTTGCTATCTCCATCAACGCGATCCTGTTTTTGGATTGGTCCTTCCCAAGTCCTCGACAAAATCTCCACGCCTGATTCCTGCGACAAACGCATCTATTGCTCTCTCGTCAGATATATTTTCTGCCGAGTTTTTTATGATGTTCCATCTTTGGATGTATTTTCTCATTGACTCATCTGGCTTTTGTCGACACGCCCTCAGCTCTTCTAACGACGCGAGGCTTCTTGCATGTGGACACTGAAGTTCTTGACGAATACGTCCTCGAAACTTTCCCAGTTGTCGATGGATCCTGGCGGAAGTTTTTGATCCAAGATCGTGCGGCTCCACTTAAGTGCACCTGAATACTTTGCATCGCTGTTGCTCTAGTTCCTCCGAGTTAGCTTCACCGTCTCGAGGTAATCAATTAACCGATCCTCCGGATCTTGCGGGCCGTCGAACTTTTTGAAGTGATCGGGTAACTTGAATCTCGAGGGGACTCGAGTTTTTCGGACTCTTCTCGTGAAGCACGGTAGACCGCACATATCCTCGTCATTATGCTCACGGGGACTGCCGATGATCCCTACGCTTTGCCTTGCTCTATCGACCCTTGCTTGTACTCCTGTGTCTCTTGCTCCACTTGGTCCTTCCGGAGGCTGCCGCCGTTCTTGCCGCGGGTCGTGGACTATTTTGCCTTGCCGCTCCTTCGGGAGGCGTTGCTACGAGCAGCTTGTCCCCATAGCTCCAACCCACTGCCAATGCCATGTTGTATAATGTTTCCCTTGGGTCTCCTGGGGGTGGCACTGGATGCAAGGATGTAAGCTTGTGTCGCCATATACCCGGCTTACGGTGTCTTAGGGATAATATTTCCCCTTGTATCTATCGACATAAAAGACATGTCGAGGTTTTGAACCAAGAACTCTCTTTACGCTTCGGGTATGTGTTGTAACCTTGATCTTCCTCTGTTCAGAGCCTCCTGTGGCTATCACCGAAACTCTAGATTGTCCACTTAGATCTGCCCTTCTCTGCTTGGATGCGAAGGCTGCCTCCTTTCTCTGTTCAACTCAGACATGTCTGTTTTTCTATTTCTCGGGCGGTTCGTGCGAGCATATATTGGTAAGCTTGCGGTTCTTGAGCTGTAGCTGTTGTCGTCATTGGTTACGAACCATCTATGGCTTTTGCCGCTCTATCCCAGGCTGCTGTGGAAGTTGGACTCGACGCGTGGTGTGGGCCCGACATATTTAGTGCCCATACCTCTCCTTAGATACGAGGGATCGACAAAAGGATTTCCCAACTCGTCGAAAGCCTCCGATGTTTCCTCTTGATTTTCGATAGCATAAATCGATGATATTTTGTACTCGGATCTATGTTGGGTTCGGTGACATCATCGTTGAGATTGATGAAGACCTTGCCCTTGTGAGAGATTTGTCGATGAAGTCGTAGCTGTCGACATCGCTTGAGCCATCGCTTATATATGAGTCGCGGATGACTCAAACGATGCGTTGCTTTGAAGGTCTTGGCGAGTTTCTCTCTTGCTCGATGCTGACGTAACGTGTTGTCGAAGTTTCTTCTTCGACTCGGTTGACGATGCATAGCTTGAAAAATCGAGAATCGACCGCCGACGATCCGACGAAATCGGAATTTCGACACGATACGATCCTTCCTTCTCGACGCGAAAGTGGAACCTTCCGAACGTCATCTCCAAGGGCTCCGCCGGTACGCATATGCATCCAAACGGGAGGGTGGGTGAGGAACAAAATCAACAAGACCGGCAGCGATACTGTTTACCTCGATCCATAGTGTTGCTTCGGTTGACGATGTCGAAGATCTTGAACGTGCCATCGAGATCGGATCCTTACGCCTCTAATTCCCACGGACGGCGCCAATTGACAAGGGATTAACTTATCAATGCCTATGGATTGTAGGCTAGGGTTTAGTTAGAAGTAGAGGGCAAGTAGATCTCGAAGGTTTCGGCTAGAAAAGTACTCGACGAATATGAAAACTAGGGTTTGCGGACAATGATTCGATGATCTCTTCGTCCCTCGACCCCCCTTTATATAAGAGGTGGAGCCGAGGGTTTCGTTTTGTACAAGTTACGGAGTCGGGACGGTTTCTAACTCATCCCGTCGGATTACAAATAACACTTCCTATTACAACTCTATCTTTTCCTTTAACACATCTTGGGCTTCCGAATCTTCTTATTCTTCGGGTAGTGGACCTTCAATAAACCCCGGGTACTATATTTGGCAGGCCCATTTGGGATGCCTATGTCATCACTTGGCACAACAAAACACAAAACTAAGATAAGGAGAGGTTGCTACAGTAGTAAACAACTTCCAAGACACAAATATAAAACAAAGTACTGTAGCAAAATAACACATGGGTTATCTTCCAGGAAGTTCTTTCTTTACAGCCATTAAGATGGGCTCAGCAGTTTTAATGATGCACTCGCAAGAAATAGTATTCGGAGCAAAAGAGAGCATCAAGAGGCAAATCCAAAACATATTTAAGTCTAACATGCTTCCTATGCAAAGGAATCTTGTACACAAATAAATTCATGAAGAACAAAGTGACAAGCATAAGAAGATAAAACAAGTGTAGCTTCGAAATTTTAAGCATATAGAGAGGTGTTTTAGTACCATGAAAATTTCTACAACCATATTTTCCTCTCTCATAATAATTTTCAGTAGCTTCATGAACAAACTCAATAATATAGCTATCACATGCAGCATACTTTTCATGATCCACAAACACATAATTTTTATCAAGTTCAAGAATAGTGGAATTAAAACTTTCAAAACTTATTTTTATTAATAATATGACAAGGTAGTTGATCAATCTCAAGAGATATGGGACTCCTAAATAAAGTCAATACTTCTCCAATCCCATTTTCATTAGTAGTACAATTAATATTATCAAGTAACATAGGCCCATCATCTAGAGCTTTATCATAGACATTTGCCAAACAAAATTCTTTAGTACCATGCATTTCGACATCGAGGCACAAACAAAGCATTATCATAAGATTTATCAAAGTAGCATGGATTATCATATATAACGGTAGCATAATTATTCTCACAAGTATTACTCATAGGGAATATTTCAAGAGAATCCACAGGAACATAACATTCAACCTCTTTCGGTAAGCATGGAGGCCAATCAAATAATGTAAGAGATAAAGAGTTACTCTCATTAGAAGGTTGGCATGGGTAGCTAATCCATTCTTCCTCCTTTTGTTCGTCGCTCTCCTCTTCTTTTCCTCCAATGAGCTTTCAGGTTCATCAATTTCCCCCTCTTTTTCATCCAATGAGCTTTCAGGTTCATCAATTTCTTCTTCCGCAGGTTCCTGCAAATTGTGAGTGCATTCT
The DNA here is from genome assembly GCF_022539505.1 of Lolium rigidum. NCBI lineage: Eukaryota > Viridiplantae > Streptophyta > Magnoliopsida > Poales > Poaceae > Lolium > Lolium rigidum. The sequence continues at coordinate 80,283,534 of NC_061514.1, read as the reverse complement.
TGTGCATTAATGTGTCTCTCTTTATAATCAAGGATATAAGGATTCCTACTTGTAGCATTCTATGCAAGAATTAAGGATAGTAGAGACATAATCTTTAAGGCCCTTACAAACAACACAAGTTTCATAATTCTCAACCATGAAGGATTCTATCTCGGAGGCTCCCATAAATAAGACAAATTGTTCTACCTCTTCGAACCCATAATGAATATAGCAATTCCGATTATAGTTCTTAATAAAAAATTCCTCACTAAAGCCACATTGAAATTTAAGATGTTTAGTATCTGTTGAGAGCAACAGTTTATATCATGGCGTTCAAGCAAGATTTTAGCAATTGTATTCAATTTTTCTATCATAGCACTCATTATTTTACCAGTTCTTGATTCTCTATAACAATTATAACATTCTATAAGCTCCAAGTAGGTTGTTGGTTCTCCCATAACAGCGGTTTTTAATTTTTTGGTTTTTCAAATTTTTATGGATTTTTGGGTATATGAGACAAATAAAACAAGACAAAAAGTAACTAGGCAAAAGTAAACTAAGAAAAATAATACTAGACAGAAATAAACTAAGCACAAATAAACTAGACAAAAGTAAACTAAGCAAAACAAAATAAAATAAAACGAGAGAAAAAGGTAGAGTGTACTCCCCGGGTGAACTTATGAGTAGAGCTATGCCTCCCCGGCAACGGCGCCGAGAAAATAGTCTTGATGACCCACAAGTATAGGGGATCGCAACGGTCTTCGAGGAAGTAAAACCCAAATTTATTGATTCGACACAAGGAGAGGTAAAGAATACTTATAAGCCTTAACAAGCTGAGTTGTCAATTCAGCTGCACCTGGAAAAGCACTAGTAACGGGGGTGATGTGAAAGTAGCGGTGATATGAGAGCGATAGTAACTGATAACACAGCGACGGTAATAGTAACACGGGAGCAATGGCACCGGAAGATAGTTGATACTACTTCCAATGACATGTAGAACAAGTATATGATGATGAAAGATGGACCGGGGTTCCCAGCTATCTACACTAGTGGTAACTCTCCAATAACAAGTGTTGGGTGAACAAATTACGGTCGGGCAATTGATAGGATTGAAATAGCATTAAGACAGAATATCAAGATCATTAATCATGTAGGCATGTTTTCCAATAATAGTCGTACGTGCTTGCAATGAGAAACTTGCACAACATCTTTTGTCCTACCAGCCGGTGGCAGCCGGGCCTCAAGGAAACTTCTTGGATATTAAGGTACTCCTTTTAATAGAGCACTGGAGCAAAGCATTAACACTCCGTGAAAACATGTGTCCCTCACATCACCGCCATCCCCTCCGGTTGTCCCGATTTACGTCACTTCGGGGCCTTTGGTTCCGGACGGTGACATGTGCATACAACTTGTAGATACAATCTAAGCAATAAGTATAGAGCTCAAATCTAAGATCATGCCACTCGGGTCCTAGTGACAAGCATTAAACACAACAAGATTGCGGCAACAATAACTTCATAAACTTTGTAGATAGACAATCATAATGTAACAATCCATCGGATCCCGACAAACACAACACCGATTACATCGAGATGAATCTCAATCATGTAAGGCAGCTCATGAGATCATTGTATTGAAGTACATGGGGGAGAGAATACCAACTAGCTACGGCTAGAACCCGTAGTCCATGGGGGAACTACTCACGGAGCATGATGGAGGCGATGGCGTTGATGGAGATGGCTTCGGGGGCACTTCCCCGTCCGGCGGGAGTGCGGGACGAGACTCTGTCCCCCGAGTTGGAGTTTCGCGATGGTGGCGGCGCCCACTGGAGTCTTTACGGAGTTTCGTCAGAGTGGTACGGTGTTTTTAGGTCGAAAGGGATTTTATAGGCGAAGAGGCGGCGCGGGGGGGCACACGGGGAACCACACCACGGGCCGGCGCGGGCCCGAGGCCGGGCCGCGCCGCCCTATGGTGTGGTGGCCCTCGGGCCCCTCTCAGGCTCTTCTTCGGTGTTACGGACGCTTCGGGAAAAATAGGAGGTTTGGTCTTCGTTTCGTCGAATTCGAGAATATTGCCCGAACAGCCTTTACTGGAACCAAAAACGGCGAGAAAACGAGGAAGCGGCGCTGTGGCATCTTGTTAATAGGTTAGTTCAGGAAAACGCATAAAAACATTATAAAGTGCAAGCAAAACATGTAAGTATTGTCATAAAACAAGCATGGAACGACAGAAATTATGGATACGTCGGGGACGTATCGGCATCCCCAAGCTTAGTTCTGCTCGTCCCGAGCGAGGTAAACGATAAAAGAATAATTTACTGTAGTGACATGCTACTTACATAACCTTGATCATACTATTACAAAGCATATGAAATGAATGAAGTGACTCAAGGCAATGATCTATAGTTGCTAACAAGTAGATAACATATAGCAAAACTTTTCATGAAGAGTACTTTCAAGACAAGTATCAAAAGTTTTGCACAAGAGTTAACTCATAAAGCAATAAGTTCAAAGTAAAGGCATCGAAGCAACACAAAGGAAGATATAAGTTTCAGCGGTTGCTTTCAACTTGTAACATGCATATCTCATGGATAATTGTCAACACAAAGTAATATGATGAATGCAAATAAACAAGTATGTAAGAATCAATGCACGAGTTGACACAAGTGTTTGCTTCTAAGATGGAAGGAAGTAGGTAAGCTGACTCAACATAAAGTAAAAGAATGGCCCTTCAAAGAGGGAAGCATCGATTGCTATATTTGTGCTAGAGCTTTGGTTTTGAAAACATAAAGAGAGCATAAAAGTAAAGTTTTGAGAGGTGTTTGTTGTTGTCAACGAATGGTAGTGGGCACTCTAACCCCCTTGCCAGACAAACCTTCAAAGAGCGGCTCCCATGAATTATTTTTATTTTTGGGTGGCACTCCTTCCAACCTTTCTTTCACAAACCATGGCTAACAGAATCCTCGGGTGCACGCTAACAATCTCATACCATGAAGGAGTGCCTTTTTATTTTAGTTTCATTATGATGATGACACTCCTCCCAACCTTTGCTTACACAAGCCATGGCTAACCGAATCCTCGGGTGCCGTCCAACAATCACATACCATGGAGGAGTGTCTATTTTTGTTAATTAATTTGGGACTGGGAATCCCATTGCCGGCTCTTTTTGCAAAATTATTGGATAAGCGGATGAAGCCACTAGTCCATTGGTGAAAGTTGCCCAACAAGATTGAAAGATAAACACCACATACTTCCTCATGAGCTATAAAACATTGACACAAATCAGAGGTAATAAATTTTGAATTGTTTAAAGGTAGCACTCAAGCAATTTACTTTGGAATGGCAGGAAATACCACATAGTAGGTAGGTATGGTGGACACAAATGGCATAGTGGTTGACTCAAGTATTTTGGATGCATGAGAAGTAATCCCTCTCGATACAAGGCTTAGGCTAGCAAGGCTATTTGAAGCAAACACAAGTATGAACCGGTACAGACAAAACTTACATAAGAACATATTGCAAGCATTATAATACTCTACTACTGTCTTCCTTGTTGCTCAAACACTTTTACCGAGAAAATATCTAGACCTTAAGAGAGACCAATCATGCAAACCAATTTCAACAAGCTCTACGGTAGTTCTCCACTAATAGGCTTAGACTACATGAAAAAAACTTAATCATGATCTACTTGAGAGCTCAAAACAATTGCCAAGTGTCAAATTATCCAAGACATGATGAGGCATTTTACTGTTTCCAACCAAATATAAATAAGTGCAATAGCTTCCAACTTTTATCATTGAACATTAAAAGTAAAACGAAGAACACGAGTGTTCATATGAAAAAGCGGAGCGTGTCTCTCTCCCAAACAAGGATTGCTAGGATCCGAATTTATTCAAACATAAACAAAACGAAAATAAACACACAGACGCTCCAAGTTAAGCACATATGATGTGGCCAGAATAAAAATATAGTTTCGGGGGAGGAACACTGATAAGTTGATGAAGAAGGGGATGCCTTGGGCATCCCCAAGCTTAGATGCTTGAGTCTTCTTGAAATATGCAGGGATGAACCACGGGCATCCCCAAGCTTAGACTTTTCACTCTTCTTGATCATATATCATCCTCCTCTCTTGACCCTTGAAAACTTCCTTCACACCAAACTTCTCATAAACTTCATTAGAGGGGTTAGTACTCAAAAAATTTGAATCCACCTTGGTCCTGTAGTGGCACATTGCAAGAACTCAATAAAACATTAGCTACAGCCCTCTACGTCTAGAAAACCTCGCTTAAAGTCCACAAGAGACAATGCAAAAAACAGAGACAGAATCTGCCAAAACAGAACAGCCAGTAAAGACGAATTTTAATAAAATACTTCAGTTGCTCAAATCAGAAAACTCAAAACTAACGAAAGTTGCGTACATATCTGAGGAACACGCACGTAAATTGGCTTAATTTTCTGAGTTACCTACAGAGAAAACAGCCCAGATTCGTGACAGATAGAAATCTGTTTCTGCGCAGAAATCCAAATCTAGTATCAACCTTCGATTAGAGGCTTCACTTGGCACAACAAAACACAAAACTAAGATAAGGAGAGGTTGCTACAGTAGTAAACAACTTCCAAGACACAAATATAAAACAAAGTACTGTAGCAAAATAACACATGGGTTATCTCCCAAGAAGTTCTTTCTTTATAGGCCATTAAGATGGGCTCAGCAGTTTTAATGATGCACTCGCAAGAAATAGTATTCGGAGCAAAAGAGAGCATCAAGAGGCAAATCCAAAACACATTTAATTCTAACATGCTTCCTATGCAAAGGAATCTTGTACACAAATAAATTCATGAAGAACAAAGTGACAAGCATAAGAAGATAAAACAAGTGTAGCTTCAAAATTTTAAGCATATAGAGAGGTGTTTTAGTACCATGAAAATTTCTACAACCATATTTTCCTCTCTCATAATAATTTTCAGTAGCTTCATGAACAAACTCAACAATATAGCTATCACATGCAGCATACTTTTCATGATCCACAAACACATAATTTTTATCAAGTTCAAGAATAGTGGAATTAAAACTTTCAAACTTACTTTTATTAATAATATAACAAGGTAGTTGATCAATCTCAAGAGATATGGGACTCCTAAATAAAGTCAATACTTCTCCAATCCCATTTTCATTAGTAGTACAATTAATATTATCAAGTAACATAGGCCCATCATCTAGAGCTTTATCATAGACATTTGCCAAACAAAATTCTTTAGTACCATGCATTTCGACATCAGGCACAAACAAAGCATTATCATAAGATTTATCAAAGTAGCATGGATTATCATATATAACAGTAGCATAATTATTCTCACAAGTATTACTCATAGGGAATATTTCAAGAGAATCCACAGGAACATAACATTCAACCTCTTTCGGTAAGCATGGAGGCCAATCAAATAATGTAAGAGATAAAGAGTTACTCTCATTAGAAGGTTGGCATGGGTAGCTAATCCATTCTTCCTCCTTTTGTTCGTCGCTCTCCTCTTCTTTTCCTCCAATGAGCTTTCAGGTTCATCAATTTCCTCCTCTTTTTCATCCAATGAGCTTTCAGGTTCATCAATTTCTTCTTCCGCAGGTTCCTGCAAATTATGAGTGCATTCTTGTGCATTAATGTGTCTCTCTTTATAATCAAGGATATAAGGATTCCTACTGTAGCATTCTATGCAAGAATTAAGGATAGTAGAGACATAATCTTTAAGGCCCTTACAAACAACACAAGTTTCATAATTCTCAACCATGAAGGATTCTATCTCGGAGGCTCCCATAAATAAGACAAATTGTTCTACCTCTTCGAACCCATAATGAATATAGCAATTCCGATTATAGTTCTTAATAAAAAATTCCTCACTGAAGCCACATTGAAATTTAAGATGTTTAGTATCCGATTGAGAGCAACGAGTTTATATCATGGCGTTCAAGCAAGATTTTAGCAATTGTATTCAATTTTTCTATCATAGCACTCATTATTTTACCGAGTTCTTGATTCTCTATAACAATTATAACATTCTATAAGCTCCAAGTAGGTTGTTGGTTCTCCCATAACAGCGAGTTTTTAATTTTTTGGTTTTTCAAATTTTTATGGATTTTTGGGTATATGAGACAAATAAAACAAGACAAAAAGTAACTAGGCAAAAGTAAACTAAGCAAAATAATACTAGACGGAAATAAACTAAGCACAAATAAACTAGACAAAAGTAAACTAAGCAAAACAAAATAAAATAAAACGAGAGAAAAAGGTAGAGTGTACTCCCCGGGTGAACTTATGAATAGAGCTATGCCTCCCCGACAACGGCGCCGAGAAAATAGTCTTGATGACCCACAAGTATAGGGGATCGCAACGAGTCTTCGAGGGAAGTAAAACCCAAATTTATTGATTCGACACAAGGGGAGGTAAAGAATACTTATAAGCCTTAACAACTGAGTTGTCAATTCAGCTGCACTGGAAAAGCACTAGTAACGGGGGTGATGTGAAAGTAGCGATGATATGAGAGCGATAGTAACGAGTAACACGGCAGCGGTAATAGTAACACGGGAGCAATGGCACCGGAAGATAGTTGATACTACTTCCAATGACATGTAGAACAAGTATATGATGATGAAAGATGGACCGGGGTTCCCAGCTATCTACACTAGTGGTAACTCTCCAATAACAAGTGTTGGGTGAACAAATTACGATCGGGCAATTGATAGGATTGAAATAGCATTAAGACGGAATATCAAGATCATTAATCATGTAGGCATGTTTTCCAATAATAGTCGTACGTGCTCGCAATGAGAAACTTGCACAACATCTTTTGTCCTACCAGCCGGTGGCAGCCAGGGCCTCAAGGGAAACTACTTGGATATTAAGGTACTCCTTTTAATAGAGCACCGGAGCAAAGCATTAACACTCACGTGAAAACATGTGTCCCTCACATCACCGCCATCCCCTCCGGTTGTCCCGATTTCTGTCACTTCGGGGCCTTTGGTTCCGGACGGTGACATGTGCATACAACTTGTAGATACAATCTAAGCAATAAGTATAGAGCTCAAATCTAAGATCATGCCACTCGGGCCCTAGTGACAAGCATTAAACACAACAAGATTGCAGCAACAATAACTTCATAAACTTTGTAGATAGACAATCATAATGTAACAATCCATCGGATCCCGACAAACACAACACCGATTACATCGAGATGAATCTCAATCATGTAAGGCAGCTCATGAGATCATTGTATTGAAGTACATGGGGGAGAGAATACCAACTAGCTACGGCTAGAACCCGTAGTCCATGGGGGAACTACTCACGGAGCATGATGGAGGCGATGGCGTTGATGGAGATGGCTTCGGGGGCACTTCCCCGTCCGGCGAGGTGCCGGGACGAGACTCTGTCCCCCGAGTTGGAGTTTCGCGATGGTGGCGGCGCCCACGGAGTCTTTACGGAGTTTCGTCAAGTGGTACGGTGTTTTTAGGTCGAAAGGGATTTTATAGGCGAAGAGGCGGCGCGAGGGGCACACAGGGCGCCACACCACGAGCCGGCGCGGGCCCGAGCCAGGCCGCGCCGCCCTATGGTGTGGTGGCCCTCCGGCCCCTCTCGAGCTCTTCTTCGGTGTTCTGGACGCTTCGGGAAAAATAGGAGGTTTGGTCTTCGTTTCGTCGAATTCGAGAATATTGCCCGAACAGCCTTTACGGAACCAAAAACAGCGAGAAAACGAGGACGGCACTGTGGCATCTTGTTAATAGGTTAGTTCCGTAAAACGCATAAAAACATTATAAAGTGCAAGCAAAACATGTAAGTATTGTCATAAAACAAGCATGGAACGACAGAAATTATGGATACGTCGGGGACGTGTCAATCTCCTTCTAACAACCACTTTCCATGAGCTCTTTGATGCCAATACCTTTCCTCTTATTATTACAGTTTAAACAACTCTCTCTAAATATTAACTCTATATGCCAACTAATCAGTGGTTAGCTCTCCATTTTCTTATAAAATCTCCAACACAAAATGCTCCTTCTTGATATCTATCTTCCTTTTCTTATTGTTACCAAAAAATTAGCTCCTCAACCTTTGCAATGCTTTCAGAACCTTTTTAACTTTATATTCAGAATATATATAGGGTCTATACTCTTAACATGTTTTTTTCCAAATCTTCTTAACCATTGTTAGGAACTCGGGATTTTTAAACCAGGATAGATCAAATTTAAACTCTCTATTCTAACTATCAATAGGAGATTCACCAGAGTCTAAAATCAGAAGATTATGATCAGATTGATCTTTCACTACTTTAGTAATTTTGACCAAATGAAACCTATCAAGTTTCTCAAGTGTAGGGTTACTTTGTTTATTGGACCAAGTGTAAAGATCACCATATGGACTTCCTTAAGGCAAGGGAGTGGATAACTGAATTAAAAACCTTAGAAGAATGAGGCAACATAGCAGGTTTATATTAATCTAACACATGTCTCAGAATATTAAAATCACTTCAAACAATATAAGAAACATCCACACAATTACAAAAAGAGGAAAGCTCAGCCAAGAAATTAGGTTTCATCTCTTCATGGGAAGGCCCATAAATAGAAATTAAAGCCCATCTGCAATTCTTTTTTTATCCCACGGATTCATAAGGATCATGTGAGCACCAATCTTAACAGATGGAACCTCAAGTGAACAATGCTTAACACCACATATGATACCACCAGACTCTCCAACAGAGGGTACCCATTTTCAAAACAAATCTCTATCAGGATCAATTTTTTTGAAAACTCTATCATCATATTTATCTTTCATAGTCTCTTGCAAAGCAATAACATGCAAATTGTAACCATGTATAACAACATTTAGACAGGTTGTCATACCTTTTTTTTCCCACACTCCTACAATTCAAAAATCTATTAACATTTAAATTTTACCGGGGTATTTCTTTTCCTACCATTTCTGCGAGGAGCCAGGGAAGATTTGGTTGATGCCCCTTGACTTCTCGTCAAGGGTCTAGAGATGTACAATAACTGATTTATTATGTTTACCAATCCTTTTCTTATTCTTCCTAGGTTTAACAACATTTCCATTTTCCAAAATAGGATGCCCATCATGCCATTCCAAACATAGGGGAGTTGTTAGGTCATTATCATTTTATACCACCAGTTTGCTTTTTTATTAGCCTATTTGTACACCAAATTACTTCGAGCTTTCTCCATATCATTTAAAGGTTTATTTTTTCCAAACTATCAGGAGGAAACATAACACCCATTTTACTAATTTTTTTATAATCTCATTATTAGACAGCACAGAAAGAATTACTAGAGGATAAATGTTCAATGTTATCAGTACCTTCAAGACTCCTTTTCTTTGATCGGTTGATGACTTTGTCCAAGATGTTCTCCAGATTACTTGAACTTTTGTGAAGATTAAATCTCAGCTCCTCTCCAGAATCCACTGCCTCCTCCTTCTCCACCACATCATCCACATCTTTTTCCACACTAGGAGGATCTTCAGGTGATTGCACTGTATAAGAAGGTGAAGTCACCAAGGGAGAAGAGTTATCATTGGTAGCATCAGAGACAGAAACCAAAGTAGGTCATTCTTTTTTTAGACAAAGCGGTATTCTTTTGAATAGTCATCACTTTTCAGGAGTTTTCAATGACCACAAACTCCTTGGATATCAGACGATTTTTTGGTCCCTGAACACACTCAACGCCATTAATTTGAGACACATTCAAGTTATCATTATCAAGAGAGGGAGTAGAATGAATCATACGCTCAACATGGACTGAGTAGCTGGCATCATTTTTTTATGTTCTGATCCATCAACGGTACCTTTCCACTACCTCAATTCTTTCATTCTCACCACCTATCAAATTCTGCTTCCTTTTCTTAGTGATCACATTAATCAGGAGATCCTCTTCCTCATCCCTTTCATTATCGTCATCCTCATATTCATTTTCATGAACAACCTCAAGAGTAGTGCAATGGTTTTTACCATGTCCCAAATACTAACTATTGTCAGTCTACCCCTCAGAGGACTCAGAAGGAGTGTTGTTATCCAATCTTGGTCTTTTAGGAGATTGTGCAAATGTAGCAACATTGGTACTAATATTTATGACTAAGGAAGAAATATATTGTTCACCATTAACCAACACAGACTCTACTTCATAGAAGAAAGTATTGAAATAATCACCAAGAACACCTTTAGCTTGCTAACTTGTCAATGTCCATGTGCATCCTAGCAAGATCCTACAAAAATCAGGCATGTGAAGGGTATCTTGGTCCACCTCAAGGGTGATCCCCACCAAGGAACCAACATATGCCACATTCTCATCGATTCTTTATCTTTAGGAATGTTTATGATTCTAACCCAAGCCTTGTTCAACATCCCATTAGCTCCTACAACAATAGACCAATGAGACAAGTTTACCATAGCATGACAAGTTCTCATGCCCATCTTCTTTCCTAAGAAGCATGCCTTTTGAACCTCTTGATGGTTAGGGAATCCGTGGTATACTAATTCTTTTTAAGGGGTCTTGAAGTGCATCTCCAACCAGATCCCAAGTATCCAGTGAATTCATGTTCAAGATATCTGGAGGAAGGATTACCGTCAAGAACGATAATGACAATGCTGGTTGCCCTGTCCTTAGGTTGATTACTGGTAGCAACAGGATCTCGGATATAGAAAAATCCCAGGCCAAGTGATTGAAAGCTACACATAGGAGCCCCACATTCACAAGGTAGAACAACCTGACATAACTGCCTGATATGACCCAAATTCTTGAATTTGTCACAACGAATAGTAGGGCACTTCGAAGTAACATGATCTCCCCATTACAATTGACACATGTAGGATGCTTGTTACCAGCTTTCGGGGATCCCAGGCCTTCACTTCACGGACGACCGTGAGAAAACCCCCCTTGCTTATTCCCCATATTAACAGGATTCCTCCCTAGCTGTCCACCACCCATCTTATCCCTTGCCGCCACCGCCTCCCAACGAGTGTTAGATTCAGATCCATTACTACAAGAGCTATGTCCCACCCCTTCAGCAAATTCTTGTTGCCAAACTATATTATTATTATACGGAGGTCGATTGGATTTGGGATACCTCTCCGCACTGCCGCCATGATCAGATCCCCCACAATGACCATGACCATAGTCTCCCATCTCGCTCGATGAAAGATGAAGCAGAGAGGGTGAGGAAACCGCTTGCGCAAAGGACCTAGGATCACCTCCAACTTTCCCTTTCCACCATGAATTCACCGGTGGTTGTTTTTTCAAGTGGCTGAAGAACCCTAGATCTAGATCAGAAATGAGAATAGAGAGAACCAAAATGAGTAGAAGCTAGGTCGGTCTGGGTATTTAACCGAGCAACCACTGTCTCAGCGGGGGCCCACATGTTAGCCACGAATGTCCTACTCGAATAAAGATCTCTCGTTTTCTTGTTTGCTTGACAGCCTGAAACTATCCCGGATGTATCAAGCCACATTTCCTTCTGTGATCATCCAGAAACAAAGATGCTGGCGACAGAGGGATCGCCGAAATTCTGGCCGAGAAACGAGAAAAGTTGAAAAGAGCCCCCACTTGAATCACCTCACCATCATGCAGGAACCGTGATTCCACCACATATTCCATTTTGTTGACCAACATCACCCATCTCTGATCATGTCGGATCACCAAAATTCCATCACGAAATTGGCCCAAATTTCTCATAGAATTCTGGCCGAAGGTAGCAAGCAAGCTAGTCACTCTTGAAGAAAAACAACAAAGCAACCTGGAGCGCAAGGAAGCTCACCTTCCTCAAACACCTTACCTCCCGCCATGGAAGCGTCACGTGACGAGGGATGGATGAACCGCTCCACCCTCCCATCTTCTCCCGCAAGGTAATTATCAACCGCATGAAGCGAGAAAACGTCCCCTACGGTGGAGGCAGCGCCGCCGCCGCATCGAGCTTTGCCTGGAGTCTTCTCGCCAGGTCCTGTAGACGCATCACCTCCTCCCGGATGCATTCATTCCGAGCTGGATCCGAAGAAGATAGCTTGATATGTCCCACCCTGGTCTCCACTTCGAAGACCCCTCCGTCATGTGCTTGCCCGACATTTCCCTCTCCACTAACGAAGCCAGACACACGCGCAGACTGAGTACCCGATGACGCCACTTGTCCAAGACGTAGAGATCCTCTTGAAGAGAATGAGCTCTCCGAGATCCCGCTTGTCCGCACGACGCCTGAGAACCCAAGTGGTCCGCCATGCCCTCCCGCCGCCGAGATCTCAGAAGTGTTTGCGGATCGGCAGCACGGGGAGGTCACGGATCGGCGGCGTAGGGAGGAACAGAGAGGAGCGTGCGAGGAGCGGAGAGGTGCGGGTGTCTTGTATCTTTCTCTCCTCCAGACTCACCAAACCTCCCCTGCATTGGAAATATGATTGGTGATAAACCATTTTAGGTTTTAAGACGTGCTTCGATAATCCACTGTTAAAATTGAAAGGCTTTACTTGGATTCGTGATCAATCTTTAGTTTGACAGACTGACATGGCACTAGTGTCGCTCGATCTTCCGCTATCTATCCACCGCGCGGTTCTATTCTCAGGTCCCGTGTTTAGCTAGTTTTTTTTAGAGAAACCATGTGGTTCATTAACTGAAAATAAAGTTACCCGAGTGAACAAACGTGAAAACTAACGGACACAGATCAGGAGAAAATAGTTGTCCTAAAAACATTGCGAAAAAATCCCAAATCCTTACATGGATGGAGGGAGTACACAATACAATTAATTAATGAGCTTGTTAAGAGCTTGTTATGAGAGAAATTTCATCCTGCTCAGACTTGAGTCCAGACGCGTATAATGGGATAAATATCGAGCCTGTCTCCATACGTCTGCTATACCGGTGGTCGGGTTGATGGCTCGCCGCGGCCACGGCTTCTCCGTTGCATGCACTTGGCGAAAACCAAGCTCATGATGACATACGCACGTACGTCGCCGGCCGGCCGGCAGATGAACGAGTATACATCATGGGCCACACCAGTCAGTGTCGTGATTACGTGGCCTGTGAGGCAACAGCGACCTCTCCTAGGGCCGCTGCTTTCTATCGCCGGGGCATCGGAGGAAGATGAGCTAGAGATGGAGCCATTATTGGACCCGGCTATGCCGATGCCGAGCTTGTTGGCCTAGTCCGCCAAGGGTTAGACGCGCTCGAGGCCACCATCTGGAGCGCCCACGATTATCTCTATATTCATCAATCATTCCGCTTCACATCATGACATGTCCCTTTCAACAATCAGCAAGTTTTACCCTAGTAGGCAGTGGCTGGTGGCTGGGTAAAGTGTTCCATGCATCCTGGAATCACACACTCTGCAAGAGCAAAATACGGCCGGCGGGGAATCGCCGCCGTGACGAGCATAGGGCTGTGCTAGCTATTTGCGCCGCCTAGGCATCGGCTCTCCCGCGAATTTCGCATGAAGTTGTGGTTAATTTTCTAGTCACATCATCCAAGCAACCATGTGTGCAGTTGTGTGTAATTTACCTTACAATTTACCTTTCTCGGTCGTTTTCGTCTACTCGCCTTCACACCTCATATGTCTTTTTCATGTGGCAACAACCAAGCTCACTTAGTGCCTACAGGGGTACGTAGAGAGGCCGTCTCTATAACCTTTACAAGGCCTAGAACAAGCACGACCGGTCGGTGCACCATATATCGGTGTCCTTTTCCACGAGAAAATCACTATCAGATTGAAATCTAATGGTAGATTTGTGCTTACACATTTGCTTTAAGAGAATCAATTTTCGTACTCAAAAGATATAATTTCATGATAACCTAGAAATAAATAAAAAAATCTACATTGCTTGATTCCATAGTTGATTTTGTTTTTTTATATATGAAAAATAAGATAGTAGCCTTGTACTCCCTCCGGTCGGATTTAATCGACGCGGAGGGAGGCTCGTGCGTGCGTGTTATTAGGTGTCAGTGACATCAATTTATTCGGTCCAGAGGCAGTATACAAGAACAGAGAGATTATCTCGTGTTGCAACAATCCTTAGACGGAGAATTTACAGAGGGAGACTTAAATGAGAGGTTTTCCTACTAAGGACAAATGTACAAAGGTTACGCAAAGTTTTGTGGTGATCTCGATTATTCCTCGGGTCTAGCATGTGTGATTCTTATGTTCTAGAGAGATAAGGAAATGCACATCAATTGTCTTGGTGGGACGATCAAGGTTATAGCAGTGTAGATTAGATGCACATGAATGCGAAGGGCGTTGCATGGAAGTAGGTCTAACAACAGTATACAAGCAAACTACCACTAGTAGAAACTAGCTATAGGTGGGATATTATTTGGCGCACCAGTTTTGTCGTGCGCCAATAAATTATTTGTATGCCGCACCAGAAAGGGTGCGCCACAGAAATAGCGTATTTTTTGGCACATCGCACATATGCGTCACATAAATATGGTGGGCCCACCTCCAGCCAGACCCAATAATTGGTTCCACTATTTCTGTGGCGCACAGACCACATGCGCCACAGAAATAAGATATTATGTGGCGCATCTTGCCTGGTGCACCACAAAAATAAGACTTTCAGTGACGCACATGGGCTGGTGTGCCACAGAAAATCCACTTTTTTTGTGGCACACATGAGCTTCATGTGTCACAGAAGTTATTTTTGCTCCCCACGCAACTCCACCCCCCTGGATTGCCTTTTTTACCTCTGTAAAATACAAAAGAAATAGATAGAAATTTCAAAAAATAAATCATTCGAGGTGCCCATGTATTATGTCATCTAGTACCACTGAAAATTAACAAACATGAGTTTCGACTTTTCTGCAAAATTGCATTGCAAAATCATCCAACTGGATTTGTGGTTGCATACGAACTCGAAAAAAAAACGCACAATATATCAAAATGACTGGGAGAAAATTCTACATCCAAATTCGAAAAGAGTAAAAAGATACAGCAAAGTAAAGATTTTTTCCTGCAAAAATAGGAAATTCGAAAAAAAAAAACTGTGGCGCACCAAGTGCACATGCGCCACAAAATTCTAGTGCCAAAATTTGAATTTCGGTGGCGTCCTCCTCCTCCTCCCCTTCTCCTTCTTCTCTTCTCCTCCGTCTCCCTTTTTCTTCCTTCTCCTCTTTCTCCTCCCTTCTTCTCTCTTCTCCTTCCCCTTCTTCTCCCTCCTCCACCTCCACCCACACCCGACGACCTCCCCCGTCTCCGTCAACCACCTCCTCCTATTGCGACCTCCTCCTCCTCCGCCGAGCACCTCCTCCTTCGGCGACCACCACCTCCTCCTCCTCCACCTAGCCACCTACCACCACCTCCTCCTCCTCCACCACCACCTCCTCCTCCACCCACCACCTCCACCTCCTCCTCTACCAACAACATCCGGCTGGCCTCCTCTCCTCCTCCTCCTCCACCCACCCCACCCACTGAACCACCCACCTCCGACCGGAAAATTTCAAAAAAAAAATTCCAGCGGCCCCAGATCTAGATCTAGATCTGGCTGCCATTTTTTTTTATGAAATTAAAAAAAAAATCTGTGGCACACCACCACTCGGTTTTGTGGCGCACGCACGCCCGGTGCGCCACAGAAATAAGACTTTATGTGGCGCATGGGTCTGTGCACCATAGAATTCTTATTTTTGTGGCGAGGATTCTGTGGCACACCGCCCATGCGCCACAGAATGTTGTTTTTTGGTGCGCCACTAATCAGCCTTTTCCTACTAGTGTACCATCCAAGAATATTCTTTCTCTATCCTTTACATCTCCATGGTTTCTCTCCTATTTTTTTAGCAAGTTATCATGAAACTACCATTTCCAACTATTCGGCTATATGCATGTATAACACATGTGGCCACTCATGTGCGAGGCCATCGTTCTTGGAACAATGGTTGTCACTGCAGACAAAAACTGACTTTAATTTTAGTTTAAGATATTTATATTTTAATATTCAAAAAGTAGCAGGCCAGTATTTGTGCTTTGCAACAGATATATACATACATACTTGGGCAGTAGCAAGGTTTTTTTTAGATCAACAGGGGTCTCCCCCCAGCTCCATTTTTCATTGAAAAAGGAAGCCAAGTTTACAGAGTAAAACACACACACAGACGAAAAAAGGAACAGGCATTTTTTGCTGGGGAGATTGGCTGCCATCCCAACCAATCTCCGAAATACCAGCACACCTGGGAACAAGATCTAAAAAGTAATAAAGTGCAGGCTAAGAACATACGATAGCTAAATCCATTACAGAAGAAATGATCGGTATGAGGTTGCCGACAACACTCCCAAACTCTCCGAGCTTTTCTTTTTCTTGCCGGCGTCCTCTTGAGACTATCTTCTTTTCCCCTCTCGAATCGGGTGACCACATGAATCTTATGGGAGTCACCGGGGTTGTCCGAGGAGGTAGGCCAGCCGACGCTCCGCCATCGAAGCTTGAGTTCCGGGAAGAGATCCGGTCGAAGGAGGGACATCTCACCCCATCGGGAGGCAAAGAGGCGCTCTTAAACTGGTTAGCGAGCAGGTCCATGAATCGACCGTTTTCTCCAGATTCTAGCTCTTTGAAAGGTTTCAACCAGTCCTGAAGGAGGAAGAGAACCCTTCGCCACACCTGTTTCACATTAATCCAAGTGGTTTTGTTAAACACCAAACTATTTCTATTAAGCCATAGGCTCCACAGAACAGTTCGAAGAAGCTACATTAAAGTGCATGAACCTTTTGTTACATAGCCATTTAGAAGCAATTGATTCAAAGTTAGTAACATGCACCTCAAAAATCTCTTCAAATAAGTTCCAAATAGATCTAGCCACAACACATTCAAACAAGAGGTGGTGAAGCTGATTCAAACTCAGAGCACATCTCACAGTTCATGGGTTTAGGAATACCTCTAGCTCTCAGATTATCTCTAGTCATGATCTTATTCTGAGAGAACAACCATAAGAAAACTTGGATCCTAGGAGGGATTTTCAATTTCCAAACAGCAGGTAAATAAATTGGAGTAACACCTCTAAAATTAATAATAGCATACGGAGAGCTAGATGAATAAATCCCGAGACGAGTTATATTGCCGGATCAAGCGATCTTCCTCCTGAGAGAAGGATATAGATTTAGCAATCTCTAGCAATTCAAGCCACTGGACC
The DNA here is from genome assembly GCF_022539505.1 of Lolium rigidum. Lineage (NCBI taxonomy): Eukaryota > Viridiplantae > Streptophyta > Magnoliopsida > Poales > Poaceae > Lolium > Lolium rigidum. The sequence continues at coordinate 80,266,413 of NC_061514.1, read as the reverse complement.
ATCATATCATCAGTAAAGGTTCTCCTAAAAGTACCTCTAATCTCCTGACCATCCCAGATATCAGAGATGTTTTTATTTTGCTGGTTAGAAACAAAATATAGATCCCGAATTGGGTAGCCAAAGGAGAGTTACCAAACCAAATGTCTTCCCAGAATTTTATAGATTTACCATTCCCTACCTGCCATTTGTATCCAAACTTCACAGCTTTAGAGGCCCACATAACCCCTTTCCAGAAAGTGGAAGGTTGGATATCATGACAGGACAGAATGTTTGGGTTCCTGGTGTTATATTTAGCATCCAAAACTTTTCTCCAGAGAGCCCCTTCCCCCTGAATGTATCTCTTAATCCAAGACCCAATCAAACAGATGTTTAGATCTTGAAGATTTGGAATACCTAAACCTCCAAACTCCTTTTTCATGCGAGATGGAGGACCAATTAGCTAAATGAATTTTATGGTTGCCATCTTCATCATTCCACATAAAGTTAGCCATCTGTGAATCAATCAGATGCATGGCCCACTTTGGGAATTTAAAGAAAGAAAGCAGATAAATGGGAATACTAGCTAAACAAGACTGAATGAGAATTCTCTTGGCTGCAGAGGATAAAAGCTTTCCCCTCCAGCCAGTAATCCTTTTAAGAATGTTTTCAATGAGAGGTTGCAAATCCTCTCTTCTCAATCTGTCATAATGCGAGAGGGATACCAAGATATTTAACAGGGAAATCTCCCATGACACATTGGAAAATATCTAAGAAAGGTTGGGTTTCACTAGCATCCATGTTAATAGGGATAAGCTCACTCTTATGGAAGTTAATCCTCATGCCGGAAATTTGTTCAAAACAAGTAAGAATCCACCTTAAATTTAGAGCAACTCTCCGATCATTTTTAAGGAACAAAAGAGTATCATCGGCATATTGAAGACTTACAATACCTCCAGGTAAAAAATTGGGGCAGAGCCCACTAATTAAACCACCATCTACACCTTTAACTAACATCCTAGAGAAAACATCTACAATGCAATTGAATAAGAGAGGGGCAATGGGGTCCCCCTATCTTAAGCCTTTGCCAGTCAAGAAAAAATCTCCCTCAATATCATTAACTTTTACCCCAACAGACCCACCTTGAGTAATTTGTTTAATAAATCTGATAAAGGTGGGGTTGAAGCCTCCGAGTTCCAAAACCTCATATAGGAAATCTAGGTTAACTTTATCATATGCCTTCTCATAGTCAAGTTTTAAAACTAACCCTTTATCTTTATTCCTATGCACTTCATGAATAACCTCATGTGCAGTGACCACACTTTCTAGAATAAATCTCCCCCTAATGAAGGCTGATTGATGGTAAGAGATAAGTCTATCAATGACTTTAGCCAATCTATTGGTTAGGACTTTGGTAAAAATCTTAAAAGAGCAATTCAACAGGCTAATAGGTCTAAACTTTTTCATGGATCTAGCCTCATTCTCTTTAGGTATAAGGGTGATCATGGCAAAATTCAGCCTATATAAATCTAGGTTATCATCAAACCAAGCATTAAACATATTAATCAAGTCAAATTTGACAACATCCCAGAACTTCTGGTAAAACATAAAAGGAATACCATCAGGACCAGGGGCCCCATCTGCATAAGACCCAAAAACTGCAGTTTTGACCTCTTCCTCAGTAAAGGCACTCCCTAACATAACATTTTCCTCCAGAGATATTTTCTCATCTTCAGAGAAGAAATTATCTTGGAGTCTGATATCTGGTCTATTTTCTTTTTTAAACAGATCTTTATAAAAGTCTGTAGCTACTTTGAGCATTGCACCAGCCTCAGTCACAGGGCCCTCAGGCCCATCTAAGACCTGGATACATTTTTTCCTCCTTCTCTGATTGGCCACTGGCATGAAAATATGCTTGTGTTTCTGTCTCCCTCTAAAATATTCCTATCTCTAGATCTCTGTCTAGCTTTAGTTTCCTCTAAGATCCAGAAGGAGTTCAACTCTCTAAGGATGAAGTCCCATCTCTCCCTCTCAAGCTGAGAGAGGACACAAGTTTCAGACTTAATGTCAAGAGCATCATATTCTTTCATGAGTTCTTTCTTCTGCTTCCTAACTGCATCCTCATAGTTACAACTCCACCCTTTAGCTAATCTCCTAAATAGTCTAAGTTTTTGTTGCCATACATCAACAACATTGTCACCAACCACCTCTAGGTTCCAAGCTCTATTTACTAACACAGCAAAATCAGGAATATTTAACCACCACTTCTCAAGCTTAAATCCTCCCTTTTTTTGGAATTCTGCTCTCACCAGAGTCCCAAACAAGAGGGGTATGATCACTACCTGATCTAGATAACACTTTTGCACTAGCTAAGGGGAAGCAACTATCAAAGGAGGTAGAACAGAAGATCCTGTCAAGTTTACACATGACAGGGTTCTCTTGATTATTCCCCCAAGTATAATTCCTACCAGCGACCCCTATCTCCATAAGAGCCCACATTTCTATCCAGGCATTAAATTTATCAGCCCACTTGAAATCTATATTACCATTATTTTTATCTTCAACAAATCTAACTAGGTTAAAATCACCACCTATCAGCCAAGGACCTTCCCAATTAAGACAGAGTTCATGAAGCTCAGAAATAAACTCCTGTTTCCTCTCCTCATAGGCGAGATCCATAGACAGGTAGTAATTCTACAAATAAAATCATTCCTCTTATTCTTAACTACGGCACTCACGAGAAAAAGACTTAATCTCCCATGCTAAGACCTCTAAGAGGTCAGCATTAATACCTACTAAGATACCACCAGCAGAGCCTATTGCAGGTAATAAATTCCAAACAAAATTTCTATTTCCTAGCAGGTTTTTCAGAAAGGAGTTACTAAACTCTCCTTTTTAGTTTCCTGAAAGCCAATGTAATCTAGATTCAAAGGCACTAAGTTATCATTAATAAAAAGCTGTCTACCAGGGGTGGAAATACCCCTGCTATTCCAAAAAGCACATATCATGGGTAAAACTTCTTGGGGTGCTTGCCCCGAGATTTCCTAATAACTTCTATCCATTCCTCAGCAAGTTCCTCTTGCTGGTCCTTATCAGACAAGGAAGCAGCTCTAGGGGAGGAACAAGTTGATTGCATGTTATCAGATTCTAGCTCTAATTTGATACCAACTATTTTGGCAACATTATCTAATTCATCAACAGGTAAAACATTAAAAGGATTGGTGGACATAATACCTTTCATCCTTGGAATCTCCAGGTTGTTAATCTTCTTCATCTCCTGAGCCTTCTCCATGATGTTCTTAGACCTGTCAATCTCGTTGATCCGTCTAACGGGTTGCACTGAGCCCCCACTTTGATCTCTTTTTCGTTGGTCGTTTCTCGGTTACTTGATCGAGCGGCTATGAAGGGAAGCTCCACCTCGGCATAATATCATCGGGAAGCTCCCACTCCGATCATCACCATCGAGGCACGACCTCTTCAAACTGGTTGGTCGAGTTACCTTGAAGCATTTTCTCACTATACCGTAACTTCTTCACTTCCTCACTTGCAGCTGCAGAGATTGGAGTTTTGTCCCACACAAAAGCACCCTCTTGATCAACTAGTCCCTTCGAAGAAGCTTCGATAGACCTCAGCGAGTACTTGATTCGGAGGAGCACAATTTTCTCCAAGAGGCTCATCCATCACTTGATCCTTCCGGGAATACCGGTCATTGGTAGAAGCTTGCTCGGATGTTCCCAAGAGAAAAGGATTGAGGTCTAGCGACGGCACCGGACCCATTCCCATTATCTTGACCACTTTGATTATTTCCTTCAGCATCTCTCTTGCTCTGATCATCAAGCTCTTCTCCAAGCAGGTCATCATCCTCATCATTGCTGGAAATAACACTTTCTAGTGTGAAGCCTAGGTGGAAAAGGTTCCCATGAAACCCAAACAATCTTCCTGGAGGTAATTTGGAGGGATCCCTGCAGAGAACTTTAACCCTAACTTCTTGAGCATTGTTCCTGAACACACTTAGCCAGTCTACTTCTAGTAACAAACCACAGACTGAAACAGCTTGGTCCAGACTAGTCCACTCACACCATTTTGTTTGTAACCCGATTACTTTGATCCAGGCTTCTTTGAGCACTTCCACGGAGTTCACGGGTCATCATTCCAAGCTTCCACCTTGACCCGGATGCCCTTCTTCTTAAGACCAAATGCGGGGTAGCCAATCACCTCTTCTACCTTGAGATGGGGTGGGAATTTCACCAGGTATACATCTGACTGTCCAAGTTCTCTGATTTGCCAAGGTCAATTGGTTTTGTATATCTGAGCAAATTCAGCATACAACTCTTCCTTAGAAACTTCACCACCTTCAATGATCACAATACCACAGTTTCTAGTGGACCCAACTGGATTGATCACTGTCTCAGGCATCTGTTATCACCAGAATTTGACCAAGTTAGAGGTGGGCCGCGATCAAGATGGGCTTGAAGAAATATATATAGAAGGAATACGTGAATCGGCCTTTTTATACCAAGTTGGGCTTGTTTGCCCATGTATCTGTAACGTATTAGATCGCATCTTAGTTTAGAAGTTAGAATCTTACTCGTGCACGGTTTGGTGCACGCCCACATTAGAAAGTCCCCTGGACTATAAATATGTACCTAGGGTTTATGGAATAAACAACAACCAACGTTCAACCACAAACAAATCTCGGCGCATCGCCAACTCCTTCGTCTCGAGGGTTTCTACCGGTAAGCACCATGCTTGCCTAGATCGCATCTTGCGATCTAGGCAGCACAAGCCTGCCCACGTTGTTCATGCGTTGCTCGTATCGAAGCCTTTTTGATGGCGAGCAACGTAGTTATCTTAGACATGTTAGGGTTAGCATTGTTCTTCATATTACATGCTTTCGTAGTGCAACCCTTGCATGTCTAGCCGCCCTTACACCTATCTTAGGTGTAGGGGCGGCACCCCGCTTGATCATAGTTTAGTAGATCTGATCCGTTACGGTTGCTCCTTGTTTCATCAAGGATTAGTTTAACATCCGCAATAGTTAGGCCTTACAAAGGGTTGGAGGATCCAGCGGCGTGTAGGGTGGCGTTTGCTAGCCCTAGAAAGGATGTTCGGGGATCAACCTCGTGTTGGTTTTTAGGCCCTGTCTAGGATCGGCTTACGGTCACCGTGCGCGAGCGCGAGGCCCAATCGTGAGTAGGATGATCCGATTATGCGGTGAAAACCCTAAATCGTCGTAGATCTCATTAGCTTTACCTTGATCAAGCGAGGACCACCATATATTCGGACACCTCGTCCGAATCATGGGTGGATCGGCTCTTTGAGCCGATTCATAGGATAACCCGAGAGCCGATCGAGGCTCGTATTTAACGTTTACGTGTGTGCCCCTGCAGGAAACTAAGCGAGGCATCATCCACACCTTCCCGACCGGGTATAGGTCGGGTGGCACGCCCTTGCGGTTGGCATCGGCGCGTGCGACCGGGAGGCTTTGCGGGCCGTCGCTCTGAGGGACTGGGGCCAGCCGCAGCCCTAGTTGTTCCCGGCTCTACCGTGTTGCCCGTCTCTGCCCGCCAGGGGGTTTCTGACGTCAACACATTCTGGCACGCTCGGTGGGACAACCTTCGACATCCACCACATCGCCGTCTGCATCCGAGATGGCGGAAGGCACTCCGGTCAAGTACGAGGATCTGCCTGATGAGCTCAAGAAGAAGCATGACGAAATCAAGGCGGTCCTCGAAGCCGAACTCATCGGCTCTTTCCACCGAACCCGCTCCCATGGCGTCAGGTGGAAGGGTTTCACACCCGAAGGCGCACTCGATGGAGTGGATCTGTCCGCCCCGTCAGAAGAACGCACCAGGTCGCTGAAGTACGAGGATCTGCCCGAGGAGCTCAAAAGGAAACATGACGAGATCAAGGCAACCCTCGAAGCCGAACTCATCGGCTCCTCTGAGAAGGCCCGGCCGCACGATATCAAGCTCGGTAGGGACTCAAGTCCGTCGCCTGGCGTCAACATGGTGGATCTCAGCCACTCCATAGGCCAGCCAAAGTTCTCCTTTGGTGTCAACATGGCAGGGCTTGCAAGCCGCCATGGCAAAGATGAATCAGAAAGCAGCCACTCCCGTGGCAAGGATGAAGAGGAGGCCGATCCACGCGACCGGCCCCAAGATGATGACGGGCGGTACCGACGGGGAGGGAATAAGAAGCGTGCGGTATCAACGTCCACTCTCCGAGCACCTCCTCAACAAATATGAGCAGCAGCACGACCGACGTCGGCACTACGACGTAGATGATGAAAGGAATTGTCGGTCCGATGCGAGAGGTCGGGAGGTACCGTCAACATGATAGAAGCAACGACGGGTACAATCGTCACGCTCGAAGGAAGGTCAAGGGGGCAGGATAACATGGATAGGCACTGGGACTGTCCGTTCTTCAAACATTGCTGGGACTCAGGAATGAGCCGATTGCCAACAATCGAGAACTGCCCAGAATGCAAACAAAGGAAGAAGGATGCCGCTAACGTGTCCGTGTTCGAGCGTCTAGGGCCTCTCCCACCTCGGAACAAGCATGCTGAGTCCGCTCGGGTGGAAGATCTCGAGGAACTAGAGGACGATGATGAAGAAGATAAATATCATCGGCCCAGGTGGTGCCCTGATGGGCTCAGCCGTTCCCAAAAGCGAAGCGTTCAGCGTCTGCGTGGGTTGGAAGAAGCTGAAAGATTGTACCTGCACACGCTAAGGAAGGCACGGCCTGATCTGGCCGCCAAAATTCGGCGAACCCTGGACGAAGAAGGTCGGCCACAAAGAAAAGAGTGGCGCCCTAAGCAGAGGAAAGCCGATGATGATACATCGGCTGGCACAAACATGGTCTTCATTCTTCCAACGGAGTTTAGCGCTCCAAGATTATATGAAGCACCTGTGGCGCAATTAGACTGCGGCCCACGGCCGGTCATCTTTGAGAAGCCAAAGGAAAGAAGTTACAGGGCATCCGAAGGCCCTGTACTTGCGAGGCTACATCAATGGGCAGCCTGTCAACAAGATGTTGGTGGACACCGGAGCGGCAGTCAACATTATGCCATACTCCATGCTACGTCGGCTGGGACGCTCCAGCTCGGATCTGATCAAGACCAACGTAACACTGAGCGATTTCAACGGCCAAGCATCTGACGCGCAAGGTGTTCTGAATGTGGATCTGACCGTAGGAAGAAAAACTGTCCCTACGACGTTCTTTATCGTCGACGAGCAAGAGTACCTACGCTGTCCTACTAGGGAGAGATTGGATCCACGCCAATCGTTGCATTCCATCCACGATGCACCAATGCCCGATACGGTGGGATGGAGATGAAGTAGAAGTCGTCCATGCGGATGATTCGGTCGAGATTTCAACAGCCGGCATGGACATTTGGGAGACATCGGGCCAAGAGCCGCTCTCGAGTATCAATTTGGACGACCGTGAGCGCATCGACGTGACAAAGAACGGGGTTAGGCTGGTTTTATCCACCGGCCTAACCGTGTAACAAAAGCAAATGTCGATGGAGAAACGTGGCGAGACCGATCCTTGTGATCGGCCCCAAAAGATTTGTGAGGGGAACTTACAAAACCTTCACCGAGCAAGCAAATGTGGAGGCCGATTCCAGCAATCGGCCAAAATTATCCTCACCATCCATTCTGCCTGGGTTCAACATGTTATCCAACAGAGCCGATACCATCAATTCTCTTGACAGAATCGGCTCCGGGGGGCACCCAGGTGGATAAAGCACGAGGATATGCAGTGGAAGCGTCTCATCCTTTGATGATGGGTATTGGAGTATGGGGGCCGATACACAAAGCATACCATCAATTCTCTTGACAGAATCGGCTCCGGGGGCACCCAGGTGGATAAAGCACGAGGATATGCAGTGGAAGCGTCTCATCCTTTGATGATGGGTATTGGAGTATGGGGGCCGATACACAAATCGGCCGAAAATTCAAAAAATTTCGAGCATAGCCGATGTGCAGACATCGACTTAAGAATCAATGGAGCAGGGAGTGGGTCTTCCCTTCAAGGACCCCTAATTCCCATTGGCAAGTCTTCAAGTTCAGCGGCGTTAGCAGCGAGGAACGTGACATCTTCTAAGACCCTGACTAACGGCAAGGGCAGCATAAACGTGCAAGTCAGGGTAGGGGTGAGCCTAACGAAGGGAGCATATCTCTTCTAAGACCAGGAGAACCGCCGATGACGAAGCCATCGGCTGTCACGTTTTTACTCAGTAAACTGTCACTTCCAGGGGATGTTGCGCCCAGAGTCTGGAGGGCGTCAGAAATGTGAGGATATCCTCACCGGAAGTTGCTGCAGCCTGCCGAAGATGATGAGCCGATCTGATCAGCAAGGCGCAAGGATTGAACTGAAGAAGCTCGGGGGGGGGCGGCTCGCCCTGAAATTTCCTCACTTTAAAGAACCGATTTTGTTGGAACCGGCTGGCTCTGCATCACAATTTGTCTGAAGAATGGTACTAATATTGCAAAATTGTCAGTTTCAGCGTGCCAGTTGATTCGGCGACAGACCCATGGCTCTGTTGGAGACACCTACTCAACACCAGTTTACCGGCCCTGCCGGATTGATCGTCGACGGATGAAAGGTGATCAACCGGTCGGCCCCGCACGGTAACGCTCTCGGACATTGTTGAGCCCGAGCCTGTTTGCCCGAGTTACGGGTCCTCATCATCGTTTCCACCCCGGCCGAGGCTCTGGGGGCAGCTTGCCACGAAAGGTCCTTTGCTATAAGGAGCCGATTTGGCTGAGATCGGTCGGCTCTGCATTTCAATTTGCCGTGAGAGATGGTTGCTGTTAGAAGACAGAGCAGGATTGCAAAGGTCACTGCAGACCACCACAAGTGAATTTGTGGACAAGTGATGCCTGTTCTGCGGAGGTGGCAGCCTCAACGTTTGAGTTGACCCGGCACCAGTCCTGGGGCTCTCCTGAAAGCAAAGAGGATCTAAAAGAGAAGGATGCGGCAGAAGAATGTCTGAAATTTAAAGTTAATAAGGAGACTGGACATTATTTCAGAAGTTTTTCCGCTGAGTTTAACATGCCCTCCGGTGGGATCTGCATTTACAAGACCTAAGGTTTGCACGATTATGGCTTGGCCTTGTTTAACCGGGAGTTTGGGTCCGGGTGGATCTATCTCAAAATTTATTGTGAGGGGCCGATGCGCTGCTGTCGGCTCACTGGGCATTGACCAAATTGACAATTGGCAGAATCAGTACGAAGGACAATCGGCTAAATTATCCTAAAGGAAATCGGCAAAATCGAATTGGGGAATTTCTTCATTGATGTACCAGATTTCTTACACCGAAGAGCTGATTGCTCTCAAAAGGGAGTGCTAAGGGGATACATTGCCCCGTCTCATCGCTATCGATCCTAGCTAGGGGTCCTATCTACGGGCTGTTGCAGCCCTCGTCATCGCCTTCATCGCCGCCGTCGGCGCTGCTCCCGGCCGGCTCGTCGTCGCTGCTCCAGGCGGCCGCCGGCGGGACCTTCGTTGTCCTCATCCTCCTCGTCGTCGTCATCGCCGTCGGCTGTCGAAGTCACTCGGATTCCCCGGCCGGGGGCAATGGCGCTTGGCCGGCGGCTCGTCGGGGAGGCTGTCGTCGTCATCCTCCTCCTCTTCCTCCTCCTTCACCTCCTCGGAGGTGGTGAAGTCTGCCCGGGAGAAACGATCGTCATCGCTCTCCTCCTCCGATTCCCCGTCAGCAAGGAAGCGGAGGTCGCTCTCCCCGTCGGTCAAGGATTTGTCATCCTCGGACCAGACGGAGGAGTCGTGGTCCTCTTTTTCCCACGCTGTTGGGGCGAGGATATCGTACGCCGCCTGCGTGCCCCACTCGGGCGTCGACTCTCGGATGGGAGAGGACACGTAGGAAAGATCCGATGGAGAAGAAGAGGAAGAGGAAGAAGACATGGTTGCAGAGGAGGGGTTTTTGGAGTGCTAATGCGGAAGAGGTGAAGAGGAGAACTGTTCGATGCGGTTAAATAAAAGGAGATGGGGATTGAATTTTCGAGCAGTTTTCGAGGACATGGTACCAAAACTGTCAAATCGTGCAGAGAAGTTGGGAAGGCAAGTCGTCATGATGAAGCATGCTGCGACGGTTCTGCTCTGCCATGACATGACCCCTCAGAGAAGAAAAAAAAAAGAGTGGTTTTGAAATTATCATTACCAAAACCAGGGGGCATGTGTTATCACCAGAATTTGACCAAGTTAGAGGTGGGCCGCGATCAAGATGGGCTTGAAGAAATATATATAGAAGGAATACGTGAATCGGCCTTTTATACCAAGTTGGGCTTGTTTGCCCATGTATCTGTAACGTATTAGATCGCATCTTAGTTTAGAAGTTAGAATCTTACTCGTGCACGGTTTGGTGCACGCCCACATTAGAAAGTCCCCTGGACTATAAATATGTACCTAGGGTTTATGGAATAAACAACAACCAACGTTCAACCACAAACAAATCTCGGCGCATCGCCAACTCCTTCGTCTCGAGGGTTTCTACCGGTAAGCACCATGCTGCCTAGATCGCATCTTGCGATCTAGGCGGCACAAGCCCTGCCCACGTTGTTCATGCGTTGCTCGTATCGAAGCCTTTTTGATGGCGAGCAACGTAGTTATCTTAGACATGTTAGGGTTAGCATTGTTCTTCATATTACATGCTTTCGTAGTGCAACCCTTGCATGTCTAGCCGCCCTTACACCTATCTTAGGTGTAGGGGCGGCACCCCGCTTGATCATAGTTTAGTAGATCTGATCCGTTACGGTTGCTCCTTGTTTCATCAAGGATTAGTTTAACATCCGCAATAGTTAGGCCTTACAAAGGGTTGGAGGATCCAGCGGCGTGTATGGTGGCGTTTGCTAGCCCTAGAAAGGATGTTCCGGGGATCAACCTCGTGTTGGTTTTTAGGCCCCGTCTAGGATCGGCTTACGGTCACCGTGCGCGAGCGCGAGGCCCAATCGTGAGTAGGATGATCCGATTATGCGGTGAAAACCCTAAATCGTCGTAGATCTCATTAGCTTTACCTTGATCAAGCAGGACCACCATATATTCGGACACCTCGTCTGAATCATGGGTGGATCGGCTCTTTGAGCCGATTCACGGGATAACCCGAGAGCCGATCGAGGCTCGTATTTAACGTTTACGTGTGTGCCCCGCAGGAAACTAAGCGAGGCATCATCCACACCTTCCTGACCAGGTATAGGTCAGGTGGCACGCCCTTGCAGTTGGCATCGGCGCGTGCGACCAGGAGGCTTTGCGGGCTGTCGCTCTGAGGGACTGGGGCCAGCCGCAGCCCTAGTTGTTCCCGGCTCTACCGTGTTGCCCGTCTCTGCCCGCCAGGGGGTTTCTGACGTCAACAGCATCTCAATATGATAGAAACCCAGACCTGGAGCTCCACTTCCAACATACTTAGCTAGCTGGTGTGGCCTTTTCCTGACTGGGCATTCATCCACCAGATGAGAAGTGGCTTTACAGATGAAACACATAGGAGTTCTCCCACAAGCAGCTTGATGATGTCCAGGCTCTCCACAGCACATACAAATGGTGTTGGTATAACTCATCTGGAGTGCATTGGAGGAGCTAGCGTAAGGAGACTTCGTTGGACAGCACCAATTTTCTTCTTCCCTCTAGTCTGTGTTCTTTGCCTTGCCCAGACCCTCACCACCGAAACAGGAAGCTGCAGCCGCTGTTGCTCGTTGAGGTTGTTGTTGCTGCTGAGATTGCTCGCTGTCGTTGCTCGTCGCTGCACTGGGGGTTGTTGAGGTGGCTGTTGGAAACCAGGTTGTTGGGAGGCCAACCACTGATTAGATTGCATACCAAAGCCAGTATTAGGAGGGTACTGCTGGTATGAACCATTAAAAGCCCAAGGAGGAGGCATGGGATTTGGGACAAACCCAAAAGGATGTTGAGGATAACCAAAAGCTCCTGGTTGAGGGAAATCCATAGGCATCTGCTGCTGTTGGGGTTGCATCTGCCCTGGCTACTGCTGCCACTGATCCTGGATGTTCCCACCTCCACCTCTACCTCTACACTTGTAACCCCCTCTACCAGCCATGTTTACTGTAGTATCTTCAGGACAGATCTCCACACCAAAATGACTCTCCCCAGAGATCACCTCCGCCGCCACCCAAGAGGCCAAAAGAGGAACCCTAAAAGAGGAGGCTCCCTTTTTTATAGTAGCTTTGCGGGGAGGAAGGGTTGATGGATGCCATGGAATATGCCAAAGTTGTTGGAAAAAGTCCTCCACACCACCAGAGCATTCTCCACCACCCACCTGCTGAGTGTCACTGATCTCTGGACCCCTCCAGAGCACCAATCTCGATGTTTTTTGACCCCTCTTCTCCATCCTTCTAGAAGCTTGATCAAACTCCACCATAGGACTACTCTGAGCATGGACATGCAAAGGAACAGGAGCCTGAACCTCAGCATCTAGAGCTCTGATGATGGCTGTCGGAGCTGATGTACAATCTCCTCCAGGAATCTGGTATGATAGCTGAATTGAATCAACCCATTCACTGACTGAATCTCTAGCTTGTTGAATCCCTGAGCACTCTGCACTGGTTGCCAGATGCTGGGCGCACTGAAGTAAGCTTCCTCCTGAGCCAACTCGAATGCTGTTCGAGACTTCCGCGGCCTCCCAGTCTTCTTCTTCCTCTGACCGCAAGGCTTGTCCAGGGTCACTGACGCAACCTCGCACTCTTCCTTCACTTTGCAACCCTCCCCCGATGTGCTGGACATTGCCAACAGCTTGGAGAGCTTGGCGAACCTTCTCGGACCAGGCTTCACCTCCAGCACCTCCGCGCGAGGCTCCGCCGCAAGCCGAGGACCCTGTCCGCCAGGCATTGATGACGATTGAGCCGATGCGAAGCTCGCCCGCTGCCGGAGTTGGAGAAGAGGTTGAGCTTGACCTCGCGGCGAGCGCAGCCCAAGTCTTCCCCAATCGCCAACGCCAGCCTCGTCGAACACTGGTTCTCTCTCGGAGGTTGACACTCCCCCCTGTTCCTCCCCCAGGCTCCTCCTCCGAGTACATCTCCTCTCCCTGTGCTTCCTCTCTGCCATCCGTCACCACAGACGCCAGAGTAATCCTCCGACCCGCCGCGGATCTGGGCGGATTGAGCTTGGAGGGGGAGGTGTGCACAGTGACAGAGGTGAATCGAATGGGGAACAGGGGAAGGAGAGGAAATCGATATCTCAACCCTTGTACCCTCTCTGATCGCCATGGCCCGCTTCGGTGGGGAACAGAGGCGGACCCTCCATGAACAGTGCCCACGGTCGGAGCGGAGACCAAAGGCGGTCCGATCCCACCATGGAACAGTTCGTGGAGTTCCGCTTCCTCTCCCAGATGTTGAGCGGAGAGCGAAACATGGCGGCGCGGCTCCGCCGGAGTAATCACGGCGGTGGAATGCCATCTCCCCGCTCTCCAGCCGCGACCCGCGCTTCCAGGTAGCGGATCTGACGCTGAAGATCTCGGGGAAGCGGTGGGCGCCAGCCGATGGGCTCGCACATCTGGATCCGCTCCTCCGGCGTCGCTTGCATGATGTAGAGCAGGTAGTAGCGCCGGACCAGCTTGTCGTGGAGATCTAGCTCCAGCGAGCTCTCCCTCCGAGCATCTCCTCGGGATGGCCCGGAACTCCGAGGGGTTGAACCCCTGCGCGATCCGCTTGGGGAAGACATCCGCACCCTCCGCCGCGTTACGGAGGCTTAGTGGGACGGCCGCGGCGGCGGAGGTACGGAAGATCGCCGCCGACGAGAGGCGCATGCGGAGGCTCCCACTCCTTTCACCTCTCTTACTCTCTCTCCCCACCTCCACAACTGATGTTTATGCTCAAAGAGTGTTCAGTAGCAAGGTTTTGTTATTTACTTATTTCTCGTGAAGGACAAAATACTCCTAGCAAAGTCAATTCTAAACATCTGAATATACACGTGCAGTAAAAAAGGCGAGAGATCTTGATAGCACGAGCACGACTCGACGACTATTAATAAAAAATGTCGACCGAGAAATAACTGTTTTTTTTTAAGTAGAAGCCGCTTCTTAGAAAAAAATCACGCAAGGTCGCAAGGTCGCAAGCACCACAAACATCCGGTCTCCACAGTCTGCACACGCTATGAGCCAACACCGTCGCGTCCAGAGTTGTTTGAAATGCGTGATACTTTTGCAAGCAAGCACCAAAACAAGATTAAACCGAATAATTCTAAGCGGACCCTCTACAGCAAGCACTTTGGCGCCTTGCGCTTCCTCCTTTAAGTAAAGCCGTGCCTCGGGCGAGCGAGAAGAAACGGGCGTACGTTGCTAGCTAGCTTTGTAGCTGTCTGCCCTTCCTTGCCGTTGCCTCGACCTCGAGTCAGGGAAGCAGAACAGGAATGGGCGCGGCGACGGGCATGGTCATGGTCATGCTGGCGGCGCTGCTGGCTAGCCTCGCGCCGTCCGCCCGTGGGCTCGACCGCGGCGAGTTCCCGCCAGGCTTCCTCTTCGGCGCAGCCACGTCTGCTTACCAGGTTGGTTGGTGTGGAGCTCAGCTTGGCGTCGTCTCCCTTTATCTGTTCGTTCAGTTCCAGTGCAGAGTTCATCAGGCTTCAGCTGTGATTTCTGGTTCCAGATTGAGGGCGCGTACCTGGAGGACGGCAAGGGCCTCAGCAACTGGGATGTCTTCACCCACGCACGCTGTAAGATTTCCCTCCCCCGAAACTTCCTCGCATATTCCTTGTCTTTCTCTGAAGACGCACGTGTTTAGGATTGAACTGAAACTGCACAATTCCCTCCCTCGATCGGTCGCTGCTAGCAATTCAGGTTCACCGGAGCTCGACTGGATGGTGCTCTATTAGGCTATTAGCAAGTATATTTACCATGTATATATGTTGATCGTGCATGCATGCGCGGCTGGATTATGTTAATGTCAACTCAGCGAATCATCGCCAGGATAGGGATATAAGTCGTGTCCTGGTACTACTATGATTCCAAAAAATAACTTTGAACGATTCGGTTTCGTCGAGAAACTTTAAAGGGCAGTGAGATCCTAAGGCGGCCAGTAAAAAGATTCAGAGGCCGGCCGCACTATTTTTGTTGTCGTTTACGCAGGGGCTGCAGAAGCAATGTATATTACCCTCGGGCTTTGGAGTATTGTTTTTTTTTGCCAAGGGGATATTTTGTATTTGGTTGGCCTATATACCTGTTTTTTCCATATATGTTAATAATCGTATAATGCTTTGTTCTCACTCAGCTCAATCTCTTTCTCCGATTCTTCGGAGAGGTTAACGAATTGATCCTTTTGTTTCACTGTATAATATTCTCTTCAATCTTTGTGGATTTATACTTTGTATACTGCATAAGCATCCTCGATAATTGTACAGTACTACCATTTATTCTGTTGATCCAAAGTCTGGTCTAACATTTCGAACAATACTCACACGCAGTTCTCCTGCAAATTAAATTCTCTGAAAAAAGAACATGCAGATGTGATGTATTTTTTAAGAGTTTAAATTCTGTTTTTCTCTTATTAAAGTTTGCTTTGCTGCAGCTAGGGATATCAAGG
Source organism: Lolium rigidum (assembly GCF_022539505.1). Taxonomy (NCBI): domain Eukaryota; kingdom Viridiplantae; phylum Streptophyta; class Magnoliopsida; order Poales; family Poaceae; genus Lolium; species Lolium rigidum. The sequence continues at coordinate 80,250,892 of NC_061514.1, read as the reverse complement.
ATGGACTGAACGGGGACGTAGCGGTTGACCACTACCACCGGTACATGGTACAGAATAAGCAAACACCGAATCACTACTGTAGTACTAGTTGCCATGGTGCATCTTAGATTGTTAATCGCTCCGATGTAATACTGACACTGCTCCGAACACAGGAAGATGTGGAGATCATGCACAATCTGGGCGTCAACTCCTACAGATTCTCGATTTCGTGGGCGAGAATCCTGCCAAGTATGCCTACACACGCGCACAATTTTGTTGCTGTTTAATTAGTCACTGTCCAGTTCCTATTAGACACTCAAAATGTCGTTGAATCCTCGTAGGAGGCCGGCACGGAGACGTTAACTCGGATGGAATAGCTTTCTATGACCGCCTCATCGCTGCCCTGCTGCAGAAAGGTAGTCAGTCTCACACGCCACACCTAATAATAATCTTCAGCGAAGATCTAGCAGCAATCATCCTAAGTGTTCAGAAAACAACAATGTCGAACAGGGATAGAGCCATTTGTGACGCTGCAGCACTTTGATCTGCCGCACGAGCTGGAGGTCCGTCATGGCTGGCTGGGAGCCGAAATCCGGTAAGATATATACAAACTCACATACTATGCCCTGCTTGCTCTGCTTCACAGTTAGCCTAGCCACGGTTCGATCAAGCTAGTGGTGTTTACCTTTGCTCCAAAAAAACTTGTGTTTGTAGGGAGGAGTTCGACTACTACGCGGACGTGTGCTTCCAGGCCTTCGGTGACCGGGTCAAGTTCTGGACGACGTTCAACGAGCCCAACCTGTTCACCAAGTTCGCCTACATGCTGGGGATGTACCCTCCCAGCCACTGCTCCGCGCCGTTTGGGACCTGCAACAGCGGCAACTCCCACCGGGAACCCTATGTTGCGGCCCACAACATCATCATGTCTCATGCCGCCGCCGTCGACAACTACAAGAAGAATTACCAGGCAAAGCAAGGAGGTTCGATAGGAATTGTGATTGCGATGAAGTTTTATGAGCCGCTTACGAATGCAACGGAGGATATTCTGGCGGCACAACGTGCATTGTCTTTTGAGATACATTGGTATGTCATTTTTTTCACCTCCTTATGCAACCTTATGAAGATGGTTCACATCGAGTTCACCAAATTAACCTGCAAAAGAGGAGGGAACTGTACTCTATGTCTATGTACTATGGTTGTTTTAGCGTCTCTTTTTGCCTTCTGCAGGTTTTTGGATCCGATATTCTTTGGTGAGTATCCCAAAGAAATGCATGAAGTGCTATCATCTAACTTACCAAAGTTCACCGCGGCAGAGAAGAGGTTACTGCAAAACAAGGTGGACTTTATCGGGGTAAACCATTACACTACAATTTACGCCAAGGATTGCATCTCGTCTTCGTGCGACCTTAATACTTATGAGGGGAATGCACTGGTCCTTGCTATAGGCGAAAGGGACGGCGTAAAAATTGGAAAACCAGTAAGAACTTGTTTCTCTCGTATACAAATTTTCTTGTCACATTCTCCTTCCTCTGTGTGACATGTTTGATGTGATAAACCTTTCAGACTGCATTTATTGGTTTTTATGACGTTCCGGAAGGCATGGAGAAGATTGTCAAGTATGTTAATCTAAGATATGAGAACACACCTGTCTATGTTACCGAGAATGGTTAGTGGCAAGGACAATAAAATTTTACAATTCTTGCAGTAGAATTGATTCCAACTCCCTCCTATTAAATATTTATGTTATCATTGATCATGTGTCATCATACCCATGTCCCTCTTTCAGGCTACTCGCAGTACAGCAATAACAGTATGGGAGATTTGATCAATGACGTTGGAAGAGTGAACTACCTGCAAGGCTATCTCTCGGGTATCTCTGAAGCAGTCAGGTGACAAGCAGACACATTGCATATATATTCTTCATGTGCGCATCATAGACTTTAGCAGAGACATCCAAGCTAAACCTTGCAACAATTCTAAGAATATTTTACTTGTCGGCATGCATATAGGAGAGGAGCAAATGTGCGCGGCTACTTTGTGTGGAGTCTCATGGACAACTTCGAGTGGGCTTTCGGTTTCACCGTGCGATTTGGGATGTACCACGTGGATTTCCAAACGCAGAAGAGGACTCCAAAGTTGTCCGCGAAGTGGTACCAAAACTTCCTCATGGGATCTGGGCCCGTGAACACAATGGAAAATATGAGTACAGATATCTGATACTTGTAATTTCTAATGCCATTGCCATGGATACCCGCGTACCTGACATGCTTGGCTACCCATATTCATATTACATCGTTGAAAACAGAAGCTTATGTTGCAAATGTTATGTCCGACGTTACCACTGAATATTGGTTTTTAAACATA
>NC_061514.1:80217743-80248449 GCF_022539505.1 Lolium rigidum | reverse complement strand
CCTAGTCACCACACCCCATTGGCGGGCCCAGAGACATGAATGGCTGGTCCAACGGATTCGGCCCGAGCTCACCCCGCGGCCCACAAGAGGGAGCGCCATGTGGCCCAGGCCCATCTGGCGCCACCGAGGCAGTGCAAGCCGCAGCTACAGAACGCCGCCGCTTCGACGACTCCCCGCCCGTCGGCGTCGAGGGCCGCCGCACCACCACCGCCGGGGAAGACCCCCTGGTCCGGTCGCTGCGCCATCCGCGCCGCTCCGCCTCCCTCCGCGAGGCTCCTAGCCCCCAGAGAGGAGACGCAGAGCTCCCAAACCGCGAGGGCCTGCCGCCCGGCGCGAAGGAAGGCCGTCGCCGGAGCCGACCCCGGCCGCCGCCCGACCCGCCGGCGAGCGCTTTCTCCAGGAAGCCTCCAAACGTTGGCCGGTCCGAGGGACGGCATGGGGACGAAGCTTCAGAGGAGGACCGCTCCTCCTCCCAGGAGGACGAATCGTCTCCGTCGCGCAACCCCATCACCGCGGCCGCCCCGCCCTTCCTCGCCCAGAACCTGCCTCCGCCGCACGCCGACAGCCGCCCCGGAGCCGAGGCGGTACCCCTCGCCGCCTCCCCCGAGGCTCTCCTCGGTGCGCCGCCTGCCAGATCTCGAATTTGAAAATCGCCTTCGGCATCGCCTATGCCCGTCCGTACGGGCGAACCGTTATCCATCCGAAACAAAAGAAATATTGGTTTCAGAAGGGCGTACGTTAACCAGGAACAAATGAACGCCTTGCCGTCTTAGGTACATTGGTTCCAAATATTGACAATGATAAATTTAATAGACGAACCAAATGTCTTTAGGTGAAACTTGACCGCTTTTGCTTCTCTGTAAAATTTATATGTGCGTCCCTCGTGGATGACAATACTCACTTCCATCGACAGTACTTATGGATGCTTAAAGTGCCTCAAAAATAAAGTTCTTCCTGTGGTTTATAGTAGAGTGAAAGATTGTTGAGGAACGGTTAGAGAAACGTCTGCACAGCTAGGAACACACGTGTCTTTTGGAGGACACTTAGTTCTCATTAACTCAACGCTATGTTTCTCTAACCGTTCCTCGACAATCTTTTGGAGGACACGTGTCTTTTGGAGGACCTCTTAACTCAATACTTAGCAACAAAGTGTTGTATGCTATGTTTCTTTTAAATTCCAAAAGGAGTACTCCAGCTGGAAAGGAAAACTTCTATATTTTAGTTGGGATATATTGTAAAAACATAGAATGGCTAAATGAAATGTAGTGTGTGTAAGTTTGGTACATTTGTTTGGAAGCGTTGCCCTTTGTCTCGGGCACGTGTGCGTGTTTATATGAGTCAGGAACACCCCTGGCGTGGCGTACAAGTTGAGGATCGTTAAAGATCCGATACAGATATGAACTACTCAAAACTATCTGAACCCTTATAGTTCTGGGTCGGTTACATGAGATAACAACACGCACACAAGACATATTCTAATAGCCCCCCTTAATCACAAGGTTGCTAAGTTGAGATTATGTTTAAATTCTTCTAAACTTCTTGTAGGCAATGCCTTTGTAAATCCATCAGCAATTTGATCTTCAGAATGAATAAACCTGATCTGTAACTGTTTGTTAGCAACTCTTTCTCTAACAAAATGATAATCTATTTCTATGTGTTTTGTTCTGGCATGGAACACAGGATTAGCAGACAAGTAAGATGCTCCAAGATTATCACACCAGAGACAAGGTATCTTTCTTTCCTTGATACCTAAATCACCAAGCAAAGACTGAACCCAGTTGCATTTGCTAATGCCTTATACTCACCTTCTTTACTTGATCTAGACATTGTTGGTTGTTTCTTTGCACACCACGAGATCAGATTAGACCCTAGGAATATTGCAAATCCTCATGTTGATCATCTGTCATCCAGACATCCAGTCCAGTCTGCATCAGAAAATGCACTCACCAACATAGATGGAGTTTTGTTAAATGCTAGACCAACACTAGAGGTATGCTGAATATATCTCAGAATCCGCTTAGCATCTGTCTAATGAACAGTTGTAGGTGCATGCAGATACTGACAAATTTTATTCACAGAGAAAGCAATATCCGACCTGGTGAGTGTTAAGTACTGAAGTCCTCCAACAATACTTCTATACCTTGTACTATCCTCATAACTGAGAGGTTCTCCTTTATAGGCAGACAATTTTTCAGTAGTTGAGAGAGGTGTTGGTGAAGGCTTGCATCCTTTCATACCAACTCGAGCCAACAAATCAGTTGCATATTTTTGCTGTGTCAGAACTATTCCTTCTCTAGTTTTCTTCACTTCAATCCCTAGAAATAAGCTTAAATCCCCAAGATCTTTAAGAGAAAAATGTGAACTCAAGTCTTTCAACAGTGCTGTAATTGCATTCTGAGAGGAACTAGTAACAATGATATCATCAACATAAACTAGCATATAGATGATTATACCAGACTTGTTGTACATAAATAGTGATGTATCAGATTTTGATGACACAAAACCAAGATCAAGAAGTTTAGAGCTCAAGCGAGAGTACCATGCTCTGGGAGCTTGTTTTAGGACATATAAAGCCTTGTCAAGTTTGCACACATATGATGGTGCATGCTTGTCCTCAAATCCTGGTGGTTGCCTCATATATATCTCTTCTTCCAGAACACCATGCAAGAACGCGTTCTGTACATCTAGCTGCCTCAAACTCCATCCTCTGGAAACAACAATAGATAAAATCAAACGAATAGTAGCAGCTTTAACTCCAGGACTAAAAGTTTCCTCATAATCAATACCATATCTTTGCTTAAATCCTTTTGCAACTAAACGTGTTTTATACCTGTCAACAATACCATTTGCTTTCTTCTTAATTTTGTAAACCCATTTGCAATCTATTAAATTTTTACCTTCCTTTGGTGGTACCAAATGCCAAGTTTTGTTTTTCATCAAGGCTTCATATTATTCACTCATTGCCTTCCTCCATTTTTCACTTTTAAGTGCATCATTTAAATCTTCAGGTTCACATGTAGATGCCAACATAGCATATCTGATCATACCAGGATTTTTTTTTTTTTGGATTGCTTATCCCTTTTTGTAACCTGGGTAACCATACGTGTATCTGCGGCATTTTGAGCCGCAGAAGATCCTGCGTTTTCTGCAGTGGACAGAGAAGAATCTGCTCCGGATCCACTGCAGGTAGAGGCAGACACCACAGATCCTGGCGACGCTGAACTGTCGCCCTGGCCCGCAGACAGCGCGTCGTTTTCCTGGCGGACGGACGTGCTCGCCCGCGACGTGTCGCCCTCCTTCTGGTTGAATCTCCCGCTGGCGCTGCTGCCACTGCTGCCCGTGTGCATGCGCCCTGGCCCGCCTGCTGTCGTTGATCCCGGAGCGTATCTGCATGGGGATCCAGCAAACTGACGCCCAGGTGTGGAAGGAGGATCTACCTTGGATCCAGCGCCTGCTTCAACACCAATTTGCTTCGGATTTTCACCGTTTTGCTCCAAATTCTCTTCTGCAAAATTCTGCACACCAGCACTAGCAATAGTATTAGCAGGATTATCCCTTTGATCAATACTATTCACACCCCCATGATCAAAGATAGAGGTTGGTTGTAGAGGTTCAGGGAGAAGCAGAATTTCTTTGGAAAGAAGTGCACCGGCATTTGGATGGAGAGATTTGAAGGGAAACACTGTTTCATCAAATACTACATCTCTATATATATAGACACGACCAGTTTTGACTTCTAGACACTTGACACCCTTATGACGAGAACTCTAGCCTAAGAACACACATTGTGTAGAGAGGAAGGCAAGTTTATGAGAATTATATGGTCTAAGATTAGGCCAACATGCACATCCAAACACACGAAGAGAGGAATAGGTGGGTTTGGTGTTAAAAAGACGTTCATAGGGTGTGTCAAAATTGATAGTCTAATATGTCGCTATAAGAAAGGCTTCATCCCAAAATTTGAGAGGCATTCCTGCATTTGCTAGGAGGGCAATACCCATCTCTACTATATGACGATGTTTGCGTTCTGCTGAACCATTTTGTTGGTGAGTGTGAGGACAAGACACATGATGAGATATTCCAATGGTTTTGAAGAAAGAATTTAGTTTTTCATACTCGCCACCCCCAATCAGGTTGAAGGAGGAGAATTTTCCTCCCAAATTGGCGTTCAACTAGTGCTTGGAAATTGTGGAAAACATCAAAGATATCAAAATCATCAATGAAGCTTACATAGTAACTGAACCTTCCAACAAAAGTTGCAGCTGGTCCCCATACATAAGAAAAGATCAACTCAAGGGGAAAATTTGAAACACTACTAGATGTAGGATAAGGCAATTGATGACTTTTGGCTCTTTGACATGAATCACAAACTGAATCTATACTAGAATCATCTAAGAATGAAAGCTTATTATTCCTAAGCACACGTTGAACAGTAGAAAAAGAGGGATGCCCTAGACGACTATGCCACCTTGATGAAGGAATTTTGGTGACATTGAAAGCTTGTTTTATTGATCTCCAATCTTGTGGAAGTAAGGGATAAAGCCCACGCCTACATGTGCCTCTGAACAGAACTCTCTTCGTGACCTGATCCTTGATCAAAAAGAACCATGGATGAAATTTAATAAAAAAATTATTGTCAAGAGTGAGACGATTGATACGTCTCCAACGTATCGATAATTTCTTGTGTTCCATGCCACATTATTGATGTTATCTACATGTTATATGCACACTTTATGTCATATTCGTGCATTTTCTGGAACTAACCTATTAACAAGATGCCGAAGTGCCGGTTCTCGTTTTCTGCTGTTTTTGGTTTCAGAAATCCTAGTAACGAAATATTCTCGGAATCGGACGAAATCAACGCCCAGGTTCCTATTTTACCCGGAAGCATCCAGAACACACGAGAACCGCCGGAGAAGGGGGGCAGGGCCACCACACCACACCCCGGCGCGGCCAAGGGGGGGGGCACGCCCCCTAGGGTGTGGGCCCCCCAGAAGCCCTCCTGCGCCGCCTCTCCGCCTATATAAAGCCCCCGACCTAAAAACCTCGGGGCGTTCGACGAAAACCACAGAAACCTTCCGGAGCCGCCGCCATCGCGAAGCCAAGATCCGGGGGACAGGAGTCTCCGTTCCGGCACCCTGCCGGAGCAGGGAAGTGCCCCCGGAAGGCTTCTCCATCGACACCGCTGCCATCTCCACCGCCATCTTCGTCACCGCTGCTGCTCCCATGAGGAGGGAGTAGTTCTCCATCGAGGCTCGGGGCTGTACCGGTAGCTATGTGGTTCATCTCTCTCCTATGTGCTTCAATACAATAATCTCATGAGCTGCCTTACATGATTGAGATTCATATGATGATGCTTGTAATCTAGATGTCATTATGCTAGTCAAGTGAGTTTTACTTATGTGATCTCCGGAGACTCCTTGTCCCACGTGTGTAAAGGTGACAGTGTGTGCACCGTGTGGGTCTCTTAGGCTATATTTCACAGAATACTTATTCACTGTTGAATGGCATAGTGAGGTGCTTATTTATATCTCTTTATGATTGCAATGTGTTTGTATCACAATTTATCTATGTGCTACTCTAGTGATGTGTTATTAAAGTAGTTTTATTCCTCCTGCACGTGTGCAAAGGTGACAGTGTGTGCACCGTGTTAGTACTTGGTTTATGCTATGATCATGATCTCTTGTAGATTGCGAAGTTAACTATTGCTATGATAATATCGATGTGATCTATTCCTCCTACATATGCATGAAGGTGACAGTGTGCATGCTATGTTAGTACTTGGTTTAGTCTATTGATCTATCTTACACTAAAGGTTACTAAAATATGAGCATTATTGTGGAGCTTGTTAACTCCGGCATTGAGGGTTCGTGTAATCCTACGCAATGTGTTCATCATCCAACAAAAGTGTAGAGTATGCATTTATCCGTTCGTTATGTGATCAATGTTGAGAGTGTCCACTAGTGAAAGTCTAATACCTAGGCCTTGTTCCTAAATACTGCTATCGCTGCTTGTTTACTGTTTTACTGCGTTACTACTGCTGCGTTACTACTACTTGTTTATCGTCCGGGCAAAGCACCGTTCCGGTGCCGTTGCTACTTGCTTATTCATACCACCTGTATTTCACTATCTCTTCGCCGAACTAGTGCACCTATTAGGTGTGTTGGGGACACAAGAGACTTCTTGCTTTGTGGTTGCAGGGTTGCATGAGAGGGATATCTTTGACACTTCCTCCCTGAGATCGATAAACCTTGGGTGATCCACTTAAGGGAAACTTGCTGCTGTTCTACAAACCTCTGCTCTTGGAGGCCCAACACTGTCTACAAGAATAGAAGCACCCGTAGACATCAAGCACTTTTCTGGCGCCGTTGCCGGGGAGGAAAGGTAAAAAGGCACTCATACTACGGTCCCAGGTAAAGTATTTTTCCGTTACCGTCGTGTGTGTGCTCGAGGCTATTTCCTTTAGATCCTGCAATTGCATCTTTTTGTTTCTTGTTTACACTAGTTTGGCATAATGTACAAGAGTGAGCTTCTTATTCTATTTCCTGATTTAAAACATGGATTGTTTGATGCGAAAATTAAAAAACCTATGAAATCTTATTTGCATGCTTGGTAGTAATATTAGTATGAACGCTTTGAACACCATTGTTGATAATGATATAGAAAGTTCTAAGCTTGGGGAAGCTGGTTTTCATGATCTTTTTAGTCCCCCAAGCATTGAGGAGAAAATTTTCTTTGATGATACTTTGCCTCCCATATGTGATGATTATAATAATAGTGGTCTTTTGGTACAACCTACTATGGAGAGTAAATTTTGTTGTGATTATACTATGCCTCCTACACTTGATGAGAATAATAATGATAGCTACTTTGTTGAATTTGCTCCCACTACAACTAATAAAATTGATTATACCTATGTGGAGAGTAATAATTTTATGCATGAGACTCATGATAAGAATGCTTTATGCGATAGTTATATTGTTGAGTTTGCTCATGTTGCTACTGAAAGTTATTATGAGAGAGGAAAATATGGTTGTAGAAATTTTCATGTTACTAAAATGCCTCTCTATGTGCTGAAATTTTTGAAGCTACACTTGTTTTATCTTCCTATGCTTGTTACTTTGCTCTTCATGAACTTGTTTATTTACAAGATTCCTATGCATAGGAAGCATGTTAGACTTAAATGTGTTTTGAATTTGCCTCTTGATGCTCTCTTTTGCTTCAACTACTATTTCTTGCGAGTACATCATAAAAACTGCTGAGCCCATCTTAATGGCTAAAAAGAAAGAACTTCTTGGGAGATAACCCATGTGTTATTTTGCTACAGTACTTTGTTTTATATTTGTGTCTTGGAAGTTGTTTACTACTGTAGCAACCTCTCCTTATCTTAGTTTTATGTTTTGTTGTGCCAAGTAAAGTCTTTGATAGAAAAGTAAGTACTAGATTTGGATTACTGCGCAGTTCCAGATTTCTTTGCTTTGTCACGAATCTTGGTCTATCTCCCTGTAGGTAGCTCAGAAAATTAAGCCAATTTACGAGCATGATCCTCAGATATGTACGCAACTTTCATTCAATTTGAGCATTTTCGTTTGAGCAAGTCTGGTGGCCTAATAAAATCCATCTTTACGGACTGTTACTGTTTTGACAGATTCTGCCTTTTATTTCGCATTGCCTCTTTTGCTATGTTGGATGAATTTCTTTGATCCATTAATGTCCAGTAGCTTTATGCAATGTCCAGAAGTGTTAAGAATGATTGTGTCACCTCTGAACATGTTAATTTTTATTGTCCACTAACCCTCTAATGAGTTTGCTTAAAGTTTGGTGTGGAAGAAGTTTTCAAGGGTCAAGAGAGGAGGATGATATACTATGATCAAGGAGAGTGAAAGCTCTAAGCTTGGGGATGCCCCGGTGGTTCACCCCTGCATATATCAAGAAGACTCAAGCGTCTAAGCTTGGGGATGCCCAAGGCATCCCCTTCTTCATCGACAAATTATCGGGTTCCTTCTCTTGAAACTATATTTTTATTCGGCCACATCTTATGTACTTTACTTGGAGCGTCTGTTTGTTTGTTTCTATTTTTGTTTGTGTTTGAATAAATTGGATTACATCATGCTTGTGTGGGAGAGAGACACGCTCTGCTGGTTCATATGAACACATGTGTTCTTAGCTCATAATATTCATGGCGAAGTTTCCTCTTCGTTAAATAGTTATATGGTTGGAATTGGAAAATGATACATGTAGTAATTGCTATAATGTCTTGGGTAATGTGATACTTGGCAATTGTTGTGCTCATGTTTAAGCTCTTGCATCATATACTTTGCACCTATTAGTGAAGAATACATAGAGCATGCTAAAATTTGGTTTGCATAATTGGTCTCTCTAAAGTCTAGATAATTTCTAGTTTTGAGTTTTGAACAACAAGGAAGACGGTGTAGAGTCTTATAATGTTTACAATATGTCTTTTATGTGAGTTTTGCTGCACCGGTTCATCCTTGTGTTTGTTTCAAATAACCTTGCTAGCCTAAACCTTGTATCGAGAGGAATACTTCTCATGCATCCAAATACTTGAGCCAACCACTATGCCATTTGTGTCCATCATACCTACCTACTACATGGTATTTCTCCGCCATTCCAAAGTAAATTGCTTGAGTGCTACCTTTAAACAATTCAAAATTTATCACCTCTGATTTGTGTCAATGTTTTATAGCTCATGAGGAAGTATGTGGTGTTTATCTTTCAATCTTGTTGGGCAACTTTCACCAATGGACTAGTGGCTACATCCGCTTATCCAATAATTTTGCAAAAAGAGCTGGCAATGGGATTCCCAGTCCCAAATTAATTAACAAAAATAGACACTCCTCCATGGTATGTGATTGTTGAACGGCACTCGAAGGATTCGGTTAGCCATGGCTTGTGTAAGCAAAGGTTGGGAGGAGTGTCATCATAATAAAACTAAAATAAAAAGGCACTCCTTCATGGTATGAGATTGTTGGCAGGCACCCGAGGGTTCGGTTAGCCATGGTTTGTGAAAGAAAGGTTGGAAGGAGTGCCATCCAAAAATAAAATAGAATGGGAGCCGCTCTTTGAAGGTTTGTACGGCAAGGGGTTAGAGTACCCGCTACCATTCGTTGACAACAACATACACCTCTCAAAACTTTATTTTTATGCTCTCTTTATGTTTTCAAAATCAAAGCTCTAGCACAAATATAGCAATCGATGCTTTCCTCTTTGAAGGACCATTCTCTTTACTTTTATGTTGAGTCGGTTCACCTATTTCTCTCCACCTCAAGAAGCAAACACTTGTGTGAACCGTGCATTGATTCCTACATACTTGCATATTGTACTTGTTATATTACTCTATGTTGACTATTATCCATGAGATATACATGTTACAAGTTGAAAGCAACCGCTGAAACTCAATCTTCCTTTGTGTTGCTTCAATACCTTTACTTTGATTTATTGCTTTATGAGTTAACTCTTATGCAAGACTTATTAATACTTGTCTTGAAGTACTATTCATGAAAAGTCTTTGCTATATGATTCACCTGTTTACTCATGTCATCACCATTGTTTTGATCGCTGCACCCACTACATATGCTTTACAAATAGTATGATCAAGTTTATGATGGCATGTCACTCCAGAAATTATCTTTGTTATCGTTTTACCTGCTCGGGACGAGCAGAACTAAGCTTGGGGATGCTGATACGTCTCCAACGTATCGATAATTTCTTGTGTTCCATGCCACATTATTGATGTTATCTACATGTTATATGCACACTTTATGTCATATTCGTGCATTTTCTCGGAACTAACCTATTAACAAGATGCCGAAGTGCCAGTTCCTGTTTTCTGCTGTTTTTGGTTTCAGAAATCCTAGTAACGAAATATTCTCGGAATCGGACGAAATCAACGCCCAGGTTCCTATTTTACCCGGAAGCATCCAGAACACACGAGAACCGCCAGAGAAGGGGGCAGGGCCACCACACCACACCCCGGCGCGGCCAAGGGGGGGCGCCCCCTAGGGTGTGGGCCCCCCAGAAGCCCTCCTGCGCCGCCTCTCCGCCTATATAAAGCCCCTGACCTAAAAACCTCGGGGCGTTCGACGAAAACCACAGAAACCTTCTAGAGCCGCCGCCATCGCGAAGCCAAGATCTGGGGGACAGGAGTCTCTGTTCCGGCACCCTGCCGGAGCGGGGAAGTGCCCCCGGAAGGCTTCTCCATCGACACCGCTGCCATCTCCACCGCCATCTTCATCACCGCTGCTGCTCCCATGAGGAGGAGTAGTTCTCCATCGAGGCTCGGGGCTGTACCGGTAGCTATGTGGTTCATCTCTCTCCTATGTGCTTCAATACAATAATCTCATGAGCTGCCTTACATGATTGAGATTCATATGATGATGCTTGTAATCTAGATGTCATTATGCTAGTCAAGTGAGTTTTACTTATGTGATCTCCGGAGACTCCTTGTCCCACGTGTGTAAAGGTGACGAGTGTGTGCACCGTGTGGGTCTCTTAGGCTATATTTCACGAGAATACTTATTCATCTGTTGAATGGCATAGTGAGGTGCTTATTTATATCTCTTTATGATTGCAATGTGTTTGTATCACAATTTATCTATGTGCTACTCTAGTGATGTGTTATTAAAGTAGTTTTATTCCTCCCGCACGTGTGCAAAGGTGACTGATGTGTGCACCGTGTTAGTACTTGGTTTATGCTATGATCATGATCTCTTGTAGATTGCGAAGTTAACTATTGCTATGATAATATCGATGTGATCTATTCCTCCTACATATGCATGAAGGTGACAGTGTGCATGCTATGTTAGTACTTGGTTTAGTCTATTGATCTATCTTACACTAAAGGTTACTAAAATATGAGCATTATTGTGGAGCTTGTTAACTCCGGCATTCAGGGTTCGTGTAATCCTACGCAATGTGTTCATCATCCAACAAAAGTGTAGAGTATGCATTTATCCGTTACGTTATGTGATCAATGTTGAGAGTGTCCACTAGTGAAAGTCTAATCCCTAGGCCTTGTTCCTAAATATCGCTATCGCTGCTTGTTTACTCGTTTTACTGCGTTACTACTGCATGCGTTACTACTACTTGTTTCTTGTCCCGGGCAAAGCACTGTTGCAGGTGCCGTTGCTACTTGCTTATTCATACCACCTGTATTTCACTATCTCTTCGCCGAACTAGTGCACCTATTAGGTGTGTTGGGGACACAAGAGACTTCTTGCTTTGTGGTTGCGGGGTTGCATGAGAGGGATATCTTTGACCTCTTCCTCCCTGAGATCGATAAACCTTGGGTGATCCACTTAAGGGAAACTTGCTGCTGTTCTACAAACCTCTGCTCTTGGAGGCCCAACACTGTCTACAAGAATAGAAGCTCCCGTAGACATCAACGATCAACAGAGAGGAGATTCTTTGAAGTACTAGGGACATGCAAAATATTCTTTACTTTCAGATTTTTATGGGGAGTGCAAATAAGTGATTGACCAATATGACTAATTTTCATACCTGCTCCATTGGCATTGTGCACTTGTTCTTGTCCGCTATATTTTCCCGGACAACCATCTTATCGAGCTCGCCGGTGATGTGGTCCGTAGCACCACTGTCAGTATACCAATTTGTATCTATTCCATAAGAGGATGTGCTAGCAGAGCCGACTACTTTTTCTTCAGGTTCGTAGTCCTCTTCATATCGATGCCAGCATTCAGTGGCTCCATGACTAGGTTTGCCACATACTTGACATGTGGATCGATCTCGCCCACCATTGCGGCCGCCACGGTTGTTCTTGTTGAAGTGGCAGCCTCCTCTGTTTCCTCCGTAGTTGTAGCCGCCTCCAATGCGACCACCACGGCCTCCACGCTGACCTCCGCGTCCACCACGGTAGCCATAGTTTCCGCGCCCTCGTGCATCAGCATTGGCCAAGGACTTGAAGCCGTCAGAGGTTCCTGCTTCTCCGAGCAGCACATTGCGCGCGTCGTAATTCGACATCCGCGCATAAACATCGTCTAGAGTGATCTGTTCCTTTTGTGCATCAATGGAGGCGACTAGAGAGTTGTAGTCACCTTCCAATCCGGCCAGGATATAGGACACCACTTCGTCTTCAGCGAGCGGTTTCCCGGCTGCAGCAAGTTCATCGGCATAGCCTGTCATCTTGGCGAAATACGCAGCGACAGTCATGTTGCCCTTGGAAGCTTTGGCGAGCTGGATCCGCAGATTGTTGATCCGTGACCTTGACTGTGATGAAAACATGTTTTCCAGCACACTCCAAGCTTCGTGTGACGTGGTCTTGGAGATGATCTGCGTCAGAACTTCTTTGGAGAGGGTATTGATCAAATATGACAGGATGTGTTGATCCATTGCAATCCAGTTAGCGTATGCTGGATTTTCAGCAGACGACGACGAGTCCTTCTCCTTCCCTGGGAGCTTTTCCTCAGGTGCGGCGACAGATCCGTCTAGGTACCCGATGAGTCGAGCCCCGCGGATGGATGGAAGCACTTGGGCTTTCCCGAGGAGATAATCTCTCTCGTTAGCCTCTCGGTGACCTGTGATACCGATAGGTTTGGCAGCGTGGCCGGCGTCGCCATGATCGCTAGATGTCGATGAAGAAGAGGAGCTCTGATACCATGTAAGTTTGGCAGATTTGTTTGGAAGTGTTGCCCTTTGTTTCGGGCACGTGTGCGTGTTTATATGAGCCAGGAACAGCCCCTGGCGTGGCGTACAAGTTGAGGATCGTTAAGGATCCGTTACAGATACGAACTACTCAAAACTATCCGAACCCTTATAGTTCTGGGTCGGTTACATGAGATAACAGCACGCACACGACACATATTCTAACAGTTTGTCATTCAAAAGACCAGAAGGCCTCCGAATTCAAGACGTAGAGGCCAAAAATACCAAAGTCCTTGGTAGATGGCTATACAAGCTACTTACTGAAGATGGCGATGGAAAAAGCTCCGGAGTAGAAAGTATGTGGGCTCAAAAGTTTTCTACCATGCAACTTGACTGGAAAAGGTGATTCACAATTTTTTAGCATATCTAATGGCAACCGAGATACACTTATTTTGCTTTGGATATTTTCTCATTAAGGAAGGTTAAGAAATTCAACAGTGGGGGGATTCATGGATTTGAAATGCCCCTTCTCCAGGAACAAGATCCATCTTTATACAACGTTGCACTTAACAATGTTATTTAGGCGGGGTCTCATCAGTGTGCTTGTCTTGCGTCATGGCATGATCTTCAAGAGCGGTTGGCTTTTGTCCAACTATAGCAAGGACATGATGAATTTAAATGGAATCTACATGAGAATTGTAATTTTGGTGAAATCCATGTACAAGGTATTATTTCCATTCCTTCAAAGTCATCAACAATAATAAAATTGGAAGATGAAAATGCCACTTAATAAAATTAAATCTTTTAAAGTGCATCTGACACGGAAGTACAAAAATATTGCTTTTGTCACCATGCCGAATATGTAAACCACTTATTCTTCCAACCCACGTTTGTGGGCTCTATATATTTTTTCGATAAAGGGCACTTTATTACTCAAAAGTTTTAAGCATTATACCCGGCCTCTGCATAGCTAAGATGCACACAGTCGTCTAAGTACATTACAAATCAAAGAAAACGTGCATAAGCAGAAAATTATAGCGAACATAGCCAACTAGTTCATAATTGCTGCAATCCGACGATTATGTAGCCACCCATGTTGGGAAATTGAATTCTTGGTCGTATTCTCCAACCGTGTAGACACCTCTGTAAAGAGTTCGCGGTCCTCCAATTGCTGAGGCGACGACCATAAACGGAGCAAAGCCGTACACCGGTAAATGACCTGCATAAGAGAGGAACTTTTATTGTTAAAAACCTTGTTATTCCTACATAGCCATAGCGATCATACAATAATAATCACTCCTACTCTGATAAGTGTTTTAAACCTAGAATCCACCCCGTTTAGCCACTTGACAAAAATATTTTTGACGCTTCGAGGATGGTATAAGGTAGAACCTATATGAATGATTGACCATATAGACCTAGCGAACCGACACTGGAAGATAAGGTGTTCTATTCTCTCCTCTTTTTGATAGAAAATACATTTCGTACAACCATGACAATTGCATTTTGCAATGTTATATTTAGTAAGAATAACACCCCTACGAAGGTACCATGCAAAAACCTTAGTTTTCAAAGGTATCTTCATCTTCCAAATGAATTTATTGTTTTACACCGGTTGAATGGGTTTGATTAAAGCTTTATACTTGGAATCTACCAAGAATACACCATTCTTGATAAGTTCTCAGCAGAATTCATCATCCCCTTGGATCAACTGAACTGAAGCTAACTTGTGTAACAGTTCATTCTAAGAAGCTAGCCGGAGTCCAATAAGATCACGCTTGAACGTCATAGAGGACGGAGATGTTCCATCACCTTCTGTAAGGTATCACCCTTACGTCATATAATATTGTACAAGGCTGGGTATTATTCGTGAAAAGTGGTTGTTTCCAACCATTTATCCTCCCAAAACTTTATCTCCAACCCGTCCATAATGGAGAAAGAACCGTATGGAAAACGTGATTCTTAGTTGCCATAATGCTAGCACAAAAATGTGAATCTTCTTGTTTACAAAGAACTTGAGAGATTGCTTTTAAGTCCATATACTTTTTCCGCAACAGTTGCTGCCGTACGCCATCTTTAGTTAACAACCTGGCCAGCCATGTTCCTAGCAAGGCCATGTTTTAAAACTCTAGATCGAGAACACCAAGTCCACCTTGATCTTTCGGACGAAAAACGACACTCTATTTACTCAACCGGTATTTGTTCTTCTCACTATCTCTTTACCAAAAGAATCTAGATCAGAAATAATCCAATCTATGCAAGACTTCTTTGGGAAAATGGAAAAAATAAATCATATACAATACCATGTTTGTAAGTACTAAATTTATGAGGACTAATCTTTCACCTCGAGATAGTAATTTTCCTTTCCAACTACTAAGACACTTATGTAGTCTTTCCTCGACTAGTTTCCATTCAGCCAACGTGAGTCTCGGATAATGTATCAGAATGCCAAGATAGCTAATTAGAAAACTGCCTAGCCCACATCCCAAAAGTTCGCTATATAGGTTGGAGTCGTCTTAGGCCTTGCCAAAACGGAACAATTCACTTTTATGGAAATTAATCTTAAGACTAGATAAATGCTCGAACGATGACAATGCTAATTTAAGGTTTCTCGCTTTTTCTGAGTCATGATCCATAAATAGAATTGTGTCATTGGCATACTGAAGAAGAGATAGTCCCCCATCAACCAAATGGGGGATTACTCCTTCAATCTGGCCATCAACTTTAGCACGCTCAGTTAAATAGCTAGCATATCCGCCACAATGTAGTTAAGTAACATTGGAGATAGGTGATCTCCTTGCCTCAACCTTTTTTTCTCTGAAAGTATCTACCAACGTCATCATTGATCTTAATGGTAACACTTCCACCCCAAACAAAGTTATTAATTAAAGCGTGCCACTCATCAGAAAATACTTTCAGTCTGAGAGTTTGTTGATAAAAAACCACTTGACTTTATTAGAGGCTTTTCAAAGTCGATTTTGAGGATCACCCCATTTAATTTTTTTTGACGCATCTTATGGATTGTTTCATGCAAAGTGACGAATCCATCTAGGATATATCGACCTTGCATGAAAGCCGTCTAACTAGGGCGCACCACATGATCAGCCACCAAATTTAGTCTAATAGTACCTACCTTGGTGAAAATTTTAAAGCAAACACTAATTAAGAAGACATATTTGTATGTATTGTTGAATCCATTCCTCGTAATTAACTTTTGGTAGTAAGATAATCTATCTAAAGTTGACACGGAACAAACCAAGTTGCCCAGCATGAAGTTCGGCAAAGAAATCCACTAAATCGCCTTTAATTATGTCCCAGAAGGCTTGATAGAACTTAGCCCGTGGAAAATCATCAGGACCTGGCACCTTATTGTGTTCCATCTGAAAAATAGCCTTCATTATCTCCTCTTCGGAATAATGGGAGGTAAGAATATCATTTCCTTCCCAAGATACTTGGGGGTATCATCGATTCTAGATCCATCCAAAAACACATCTGATTCCTTCGGGGAGCCAAGCAATCCTTTGTATTAAGACGTAATATACGACTTTCAGTTGCTCATGGTCTTCAATCGTGCCCTCTTCCTGATCAAGAGAATGAACGTCACTAGTAGGGAAATTGCTATAGGGGCACACTCATTAGCAGCGCACCCATGTGAACGCACGCGGCTGCTAATAGTTGTCGCGGGCCGAAAATGCACACGTGACTGGTGTGCTCATACTGGCAGCGGACCAGACAGAAAGGCGCACATATACTAGGTGGGGCCCGTCTCTACTCGGGTCCAGAAAGTACCCGCTGTGCGCACTAGTGGAGGC
This sequence comes from Lolium rigidum, assembly GCF_022539505.1. Classification (NCBI taxonomy): domain Eukaryota; kingdom Viridiplantae; phylum Streptophyta; class Magnoliopsida; order Poales; family Poaceae; genus Lolium; species Lolium rigidum. The sequence goes on along the minus strand of NC_061514.1, from coordinate 80,232,016 downwards.
ACGTGACCGCTATCGGCATACCAGTCGCGTGTGCCTTTGCCTGCCCGCTTCCAATATATTGGGCTTGTGGGCGCGAATCAGCCGAAATACTAGTCACATACCCTATTTTGGGTATGTAGCTAGTAATCAGTTTAGTAGCGTTCCCTATTTTGAGCATCCTACTGCTAGTTTCAGGATTTGCACCCCCGTGGTGCATCGATATCGCCTTTTCAGTTTTAAAAAAAAAATCATAGAAAATAATAGCAAATTCAAACAATAAAATCCTTCGAGATGGACATGTCACATGTGTTATGTCATCTAGTTTTTTTAAAAAAATTGAAAAACATGAATTTTGATATGTTAAGCAAAATGGGGTCATGTCTCGGCAAAACTGATTTTCTGGTTGCATACAACCTCCAATAAAAATCTTTTTTATATAAAAATATATCTACACATATTTTTCCATCCAATTTCAATGATCTCGAGGAGTTTAGCGAATTTTTAGATTCTCAACAATCTAAAAGGAAAATAGACTTTTTTTAGGTTTTAGATTTTGGTGCAAAAAAATCAAATCTGAAAAATTCCAAAATAACTAATTCCCTCACTACTAGAAAAAAGCTAATCAGTGGCGCACATGTTTTGCTTACCAGTGGCACCACTACTATCACTCCACTAGTAATAATTAGCAGTGGCGTACCTCAAGATGCGCCATTGATAAATTATGTAGTAGTGGCGCACCCGCTAGTGCGCCACTGATGTTGTAATAGGGTGTGCCATTGCAATACTTATGTTGTGCGTCACTACTCACTACCGACCGAGTAAATTTAAGAAGGCCATGTGGAAGGCCATGGATCCCTTCTTTTTTAGATGCGGGTGGATCTGAGTTGACCGGTCTAAAAAAGCCCATTTTATTCTATAATTACAAATCCGAGTTATTACAGGGTCCAAATGAAAAAAACAAAGTTTCTAAACTTTGCAGCTAGAACCCTAGAAAAATAAATAAATAACGCAATCAAGTTTGAGTTGGCGGCGCCGGCGTTGTTGCCCGCATGCGGCGGACACCCTGACGGCGAGCGTGGCGATGTCCTCCTACTGGAGCCCGTTGCGGCGAGCCTCGGAGGGCAACACAAAGAAGATCTGGCCTGGGCAGAGCTCGTCGCCTGTGCTCAGGGAAGCCACGGGGCCGTCAATCCCCATCGCGTCAACGTCGTAGAGAAACCCACCAGCTCCCGCCTCGACGGGGTACTGGAGCACCCGCGCCGTTGTGGCCGGGGCGTGTATTCTCGAGCTCCCATGTGGGTAGCAGCACCATCTCCATCGACGCGGGCTCCACCTTGCGCCCGCCATCAGCGCAGCCGCGGAGCTTCTCGAGCGGCGAGGACGGACCCGCGCGCACTCTGCTCCAGGGAGCGCACCTTGTCCGTCATGGACGGGTGGAGGCTGGGGGATTACCAACTACGAGTGGACGCCTCTATTTAGCCCCCATGACTCCGGCGCCACGGCCGTCGGGGAGAAGGAGCGGCATGGGGGGCGAGGAGTCGTGGGGATGAGAAGGAGTGGCCGGGGGGCTAGGGTTTGGACTGGGAGGCGGAGGGTCTGTGCGAAAGGAGGTCGAAGGGTTTGGAGGAGTGCAGAAATTGGGGGAGTGGGGGAATGGGGGTGGTTGCCTTGGGTGCGTTTGGCACGATGGACCATGGTTGGGTGTGACTCTGAGAAAACGACACGTGGAGGAAACCTACGTTGGGGCGCGTGGATGGAATAAGTAGACCGCACATGAGATACAAATATGTGTTTGGATGAAACGACCCGCGCGCACGGTGGCACACCGCATGCAATGCACTAGTGCTATTTGTAGTAAGGTGGTGCACCACATACATGTGCGTCGTTGCTATTTAAATAGCAATGGTGCACCTATATGCAGTGCGCCATTGGTATCCCTAGATCTATCTATAATTCAGTCCAAAAATTAGTAGTAGCGCACCACCAATACTAGTGCGCCATTGGTAATTTGCTAGTAGTGGCGCTGGCACACCACTATCACGGTGCGCCACTGCTAGTAATTATACAACTAGGACTTTGTAACATCCCAATTTTCAAATCAATGAGACAAGGAGTTTCCCATATTGAAAATTTAGAACTAACAAAAACTTTTAATTAAATATGGTGCCATGCTTAGTGTTGCATATGTGCATAATAATCATACATGAATGAATTGATGTTTGCCATGATGATTGTTTGTGTGATTATTCATGATGCTTAAACCCTAGCACATGATCATGGACACCAAAAAGAGAGAAAGAAAAGAAATGGAAAAATACAAATAATCACTCACATACACTTATGACCATTTTTGAAAATCCTCAACCAAGGCCATAATGGCGTGTGCCAATGCTTGGGAAATCTCAATAGACTAATAACAAACACATTTGAATCAAAGAAACACAAATCAAAGCAAAGGAAAATTCTAATTCTAATCACATGTGATAATGGTCAAATCTGCCCATAATAAAATGTTACCCACTTTGAGCCTTTCTATTAAGCAAATCCTAAACTAAACCCTCCCATCTTTTTCCACCTCATCCAAGAGCATATCAAGGTGAACAATTTTTGTGTTGACTACCATATTTGACTCTGCCTCTATTGCTTAATATAAAATTGACAAATAGCAACATTGAAATAAAAAGAAGATCATACCCATTTTGAGATTTCACAAACCTACACCATTTTGCACACCACCACCACCACTATGCTCCAAACATTATTCAAATCAACTCCACCAAAAAGATTTGCAAAATTTAAACAAAATGTTCTTGCGGCCATTTGGTCGAACACATTGCAGGCAAGAATCTACTTTTGCAACACATGCTATTACCCAGCAGTTCTTTGCCTAAACTTGAGACCAACTGACGTGGGCACTACCCTTCGGGTAACCAATGTTGCTCCACCCTATACGGGCTAGTCGAGGCCCATGAAGGCATTCGATGGCAAGATGGGCCACTAGGACGGTGCAACAGAAGATTCCTTGAAGTACAAGACGTGGAAGGAGCCGAACAAGGAAGGTTTTAGAGATAGATCTACTGTAAACCTAGTCGTACTCGATCAGCCCTCTTGAGACCTGGCCTCCTATATAAAGGCCAGGAGAGGGGCTATCGAGAGACAACCAATCTTAGCAATCTTAGCCAACAGAAGCTTAGAGCTAGGTCACCCTAGCATTTAGCTATCTCGACGAGATCTCAGCCGAACTATTCGGCACCCCATTGTAACCCATTATCATCATAATCAAGAACAGACAGGCAGGACGTAAGGGTTTTACCTCATCGAGGGCCCCGAACCTGGGTAAATCGCTGTCCCCGCTTGTCTGTGAACCGATGTCTCGTGTCAGCTTGCAGGATTCCATCAACCCTAAGCCCCTATCGGAGGGCATTGCCGAGGAGCACCCTCGACAACTGGCGCCGTCTGTGGGAAGCCTGTCGGCACAAGGCAGGTCATCGGCAGTACCAGTCACGTCCGCGGCGTTCTTACTCGAATCACCGACACCAGCAGAACCAAGAGACTCGATCCGCTGTGGGTCCTTCGAGTTCGTGCCGCACCGCGAAACACTTCACCCGATCCTTGCGGGATCATCTCGCGATATGGATGCTACTTTCGGCGGTGTCCACTTCATCATCGACTCTGGAGGTTTTCTTCACCTCCCTAGGGACGGCGCGTCTGACCCAAAGGTCGCGGCTTCGGAAGGCGTTCCTCAAACAGCAGCCCTAAAAGTTCCACCCAGGAGCATACAAGAGAGCAATCGAGGAAGTTTCGACGTCATGGCAGGACAGAGGAAAAAACGAAAGGGCTCACACCGCAAGGAGGAAGGGAGAACAGCAGCTCATCTTCGCCAGTTCGAACAAGGATGCCACGACACGTCATCAATCAGGGGCCGCACCCGTTCTCCGTACCTTTCGGCTACAGAGCAACTCGAGGCACCATGTTACCTCCACTCCTACATTGATCCAAAGGATGGTCGAGAGAAATCCAGTCACCTGTTGAGGAACTGTCGACACTTCCTGGAGATTCAGCAGTTCTGTGATGATCTTAGAGCCGAAGCTACATCAAGAGTTCACATGAAGGAGAAGAGGGCAAGGTCTTACGGCCATCCGCCAGAACCGTACGTACCAGAACCATACGAACCAATGGAAAGAGGCGAGTATGTACCAGCCGAAGTATTCCCAGAGCCACGCGGGCAGGTCAACATGATCCATAAAACCATCTTTTCAAAGAGGGAAATCAAGAAGTTCTCGCGAGAAGTGAAGTATGCAGAAGTGGCTATGGTTGACACACCCGAATTCATCGACTGGTCGGAGCAAAGCATCTCCTTCGGCAGGACAGACCACCCGAAAGCCGTCCCTAGACCAGGTCATGCAGCCCTTGTCCTTGAGGCGCAGATTGGAGGGTAAAATATGAGCAAAGTATTCATGGATGGAGGTAGTGGCTTGAACCTATTATTCGCCAACACAATGAGAGCAATGGGTCTAACAGTCGACATGCTAAGAGAGTCTGACACAGGGTTCCATGGCATCATACCGACTCGACCCGCTTATTCTCTTGGTAAAATGTCATTGGATGTAGTCTTTGGTACGCCCAACAATTTCAGGAAGGAGAAGATCGAGTTCGAAGTAGTCGACTGGGAGTCTCAATATCACGCCATCCTCGGCAGGCCCGCGTTTGCCAAATTCATGGCCGTACCTCATTATGCGTACCTAAAACTGAAGATGCCAGGCAATAATGGGACCCCAATAACCGTTCATGGGAGTTTTGCTCGATTAGACACCTGCGATAGGGAGTTCCAGAAGATCGCCTCGAAGTTCGGCGCCAAGGAAGAACTCAATGCAATCGACGCTGCCACAGATCATACGCAACCACCAGCTGACAATCGAAACGTAAGATCCGATGAATTTGATGCTACAAGGGAAGTTAAGAAGCTGTAGGTGCATCCCACTGACCCGAAGAAAACGGTCAATACGTCGGCTGACCTTACGGTCGCATAGGAAGGTGCGCTCATCGAGTTCCTCTGTGAGCGCTGGGAGATATTTGCATGGGAACCATCCGACATGCCAGGTATCCCCAGGGAACTCGCTGAGCACGCCCTTAATGTTGACCCGACATCCAAACCAGTGCAGCAGTCAATGCGCGATTTTCCGAACCTAAGAGGAGAGCAATTGGCGAGGAAATCAATCGACTCCGTAAAGCAGGATTCATCCGAGAGCTCAAGGAATCTAAGTGGGTGGCTAACCCTGTCATGGTGCCCAAAAAGGACACCACCGCTCTGCGTATGTGCATCGATTACACCGGCCTCAACAAACACTGTCCGAAGGACCACTTCCCGCTGCCTCGCATTGATCAGATAGTCGACTCCACAGCCGGATGTGATCGCCTCTCCTTCCTTGATGTGTACTCCGGATACAATCAGATCAAGCTGAAGAAAGAAGACCAGGAGCTAACCGCGTTCATCACCCCACACGGCATTTTCTGTTACAACGTCATGACATTCGGGTTGCAAAACGCAGGAGCAACTTATCAACGTTGCATGCAGGCTTGCCTTGGAGAGCAGATCGGGAGGAACATCGAAGTCTACATCGACGATATCGTGGTGAAGACGAAGCACGCTGCTACTCTCGTCGATGATTTGCGGGAAACTTTCGACAACTTAGACAAGTATAAAATCAAGTTGAATCCCAAGAAATGCTTCTTTGGAGTGCCAGGAGGACAAGTACTCGGGTACTTCATCTCTGCCAGGGGGATCGAAGCCAACCCCTCGAAGATCAAAGCTATACTCGATATGGAGCCGCCGAAGAATCTGCACCAAGTGCAGCAACTGGCAGGGCGACTAGCAGCGCTCAGCAGGTTCATTGCCAAGCTACGGGAAAAAGCTTTGCCCTTCTACAATTTGATGAAAAAATCAGAAAAGTTCGAGTGGACAAAAGAGGCGCAGGAATCCTTCGACAAGCTGAAGAAAATCTTGTCGACATCTCCAGTCCTTGTAACCCCCCGTGAGAAGGAAACACTGCTCATGTACATAGCTGCAATGGCCCAAGTCTTTAGCAGCGTCTTGGTCGTCGAAAGAGAAGAAACGGGGAGAGTTCATGGCGTGTAGAGGCCCGTTTACTACCTCAGTGCAGTGCTCACACCCGCAAGACAGAGGTATCCCCATCATCAGAAGCTGGCATACGCAGTATGGAGGCCAGCCCGCAAGTTACGGCACTACTTCACTGAGCACCCGATTATCGTCGTGAGCGAAGCACCACTGAAAAACATAATGACTAATCCGGAGGCCACAGGTCGAGTGTCCCAATGGGCTATCGAGTTAGCACCACACGACATAACCTACGTCAATCGAACAGCAATAAAATCCCAAATCCTCCCAGATTTCGTGGCAGATTGGATCCAATCATAGACGCCGGCAGCATCCGACATGTCGGGGTCATGGGTAATGTACTTCGATGGGTCAAAACGGAGTACAGGTGCAGGAGCAGGAGTGGTGCTGATATCACCGCAGGGAGATAAGATGAAGTATATACTACGTATGAACTTCTCTCTGCCGACGAACAATGAAGCAGAATACGAAGCGACCGCCGCACGGAATGAAGATGGCAAAGGCGTGCGGGGCAACTCGTCTAGAAATCTATGGAGACTCAAACTTGGTGGTGCAAGCAGTCGATGAACCTGTGCGACGCAGTCAGCGACAACATGATCGCCTACCGGCAGCTGTATCAGAATATGGAAGCTAAATTTGAAGGATGCGAGCTCAAACATATCGGCAGAGCCAGCAATGAGGAAGCCGACACTTTGGCAAACATCGGGTCCATGTGCTCCCCTATCCCAGACGGAGTGTTTTACGAAGTGATCACTCAGCGATCAATAAAAGAAAAGACGTCGGCACCTCCAAAACCGTCGGCTGACGAATTAGAGGCGAGCTCGCAGCAAGCTGCCGAAGAATCTCTAACTCCTCCTGCCGAACAAGTCCTCCTCCTCGAGCCACTATGGACCAAGCCGTTCTTAGCGTATCTAACAAAACAGGAGTTACCAGAGGATCCGGTAGAAGCGAGACGAATCGTTAGACGGTCGAAAGCCTTCACTATAGTAAACGGTGAACTTTACAAGCGCAGCATTTCCGGTATTTTCCAAAGATGTATCGCCATTGACGATGGAAGAGCACTGTTGCGAGAGATACATGAAGGAACCTGCGGACATCACGCAGGAAGTAGAGCCCTCGTGGCGAAGGCCTTCAGGGCGGGATTTTACTGGCCAACTGCGGCATCGGATGCTCGAGACCTGGTCCTGAAGTGCGACCCCTGCCAACGGTTTTCACCAAAACCGTACGCCCCTGCGACAGATCTGATGACGATACCATTAGCATGGCCCTTCGCTCAATGGGGACTCGACCAAGTTGGACCATTGCCAAGGTCGTCACCCGGAGGACACACGTACTTACTGGTCGCAGTCGACAAGTTCACCAAGTGGATCGAGGCAGTACCTGTATGGAATCAAAAAGCTAAAACAGCAGTTCAATTCTTCAAAGGAATAACCTGTCGATTTGGTATGCCTCACAGTATCGTCACAGACAACGGAACAAACTTTGACTCCAAAGAGTTTCGGAAATTTTGCAACGACGGAGGAATCAAACTAAAGTTTGCATCAGTGGCTCACCCACAGACCAATGGACAGGTGGAAAGGATTAACGGTCTCATAGGGGATGGCCTCAAGAAACGCCTTACAGGAGTAGCTGGAGCCTGGGTCGAAGAGTTACCATCTGTACTATGGAGTTTGCGTACTACACCTAACAGGTCGACTCAGTACACCCCGTTCTTCTTGGTGCATGGAGCCGAGGCAGTCCTGCCAGCCGACGTTCGGTTTGAAGCACCTCGAGTGACAGCATACACGGAATCCTCTTCCAATATCGTACTACAGGACGCTGTAGACCTCCTCGACGAAGCACGAGACATTGCCTTGGCAAGAACGACGGTATACCAGCAGGCGTTAAGATATACGCAGTCGAAGCTTTAGAGTCGGGGATATGGTACTTCGGCTGAAGCAGGAGAGACCCTTGAAACTTGAATCCCCATGGGAAGGACCATACATCGTCACCGAAGTGATACCAGGAGGAGCCTATCGGCTCAAAACCCCAGCTTCAGAAAAAGATGTTGAGAATCCATGGAACATCGCACACCTGCGACGGTTTTATACATAGGATACGATTGTTTTTGATTACTCGACAACCCGTAAGGTTGCTTTTGCACTATGAATAAAAGTTCTAATCAGGTTTTCTACCTTTTTTCTTGCCCCAGGCCTTATCACCCGAACATACCGTATGGGGACCTACCATTGGCTCTTACTCCCATCGGGAGCGCTGGCCTAAAAAACGCTTACACAGTGTCATTAATTAAATACTCTCAACGGGAGCTAAGATTAATGATGCACAAAAAACAACCAATCTAAGCCTCGAGAAAATACACGAGTGCTGCAGTCGATGGTTACATTATCACAACATAAGGCTCAAACCGGTGCACCGCGTGACGAAGCCAAGCGTCTAATTCCCTCGACTAAGTCGATGGGTCTCGCTCTTACAAAACTTACATATAGGCTTCGCAATAACATTGCATAATTCAACGAAGTCGTCGAGAGAGCAGGCTGAACTGATCACTCAGCCGCCCTTGACAATAAAATATCAATCAAACTAACATAGCGTGCAACGCACGCAATAAATCCATACAAAGCAACCTTATGCAGGTATAAGGTTATTACATTCATGATCGGGATCCCCGGTCCCAGTGGGCCTTCAGATCCTTCTCGAGGCATGACTCCATCCGAGAAACAATGGTGTAAGCAGGACCTCTAGCAACATCATAATACTGGCCTAAATTCCTCTCAGTGTTTGCTACGGCTCTCAAGTCTAAAGACGGATGGCACGCCAATATCGAAGCAAAGGCAAGCTCAGCACCAGCCAGAAGTTCTTTCCGCACCAACTGTCGAATCCTCTCGGGAGACTTGAATCGGGTGAACAGGGCAGATAAGGTTTCGGGTGCTTGATCCAGAGGGAACAAGGTGTTCCAAACCATCGTGAGATGAGCGTGGTACTTATCAAAGTAGTAATGCGCCTTCCCCACCCGGTACTTAAACTTCGCCATGACAACAGCCTTCGGACGATGCAGCCATAAACCGTGCGTCGGGTGCGCAACGTCAGTCATCGCCTCGACCTCTTCATGGATCTTCTTGTTCTCCTCAGTTGCATCTGAAACTACGACTGGAAAAGGAACGAATGTTAGTTAAAAGAACATTCAAGCTACGCCAGAAATCAGAAGATGGGCTAATACTTACAGCCCAAACTTTCGGTAGCAACATGAAGACCATCGAGAGCATACTGTTCGATAGCAGTCGCTATCTCTCCCTTTTTCTTCACCAAGGCTGCCATCGCGGCGAACAAGGTCTGATTCATCATTACTCGAAGGGTTTGGAAAAAGTTCGGCACGGGAAGAAGATGAAGGAATCTGCTGTACAATCCCCAGTTCAGGCCAGCATTAACATAAAAGAAAACTCCCATCGGGAGCGCTGGGCATATATATTACATTCAAAAGAGCGTTTGAATTGGCAACAGAGCCGAAGTAAAACGGGTCTAAGTTAATGTGCAAGTAATCCCGATTTCAAGTCTTTAAAGCAAAAGTTCAGGGAGGCACTGATGATGACTCAGGAGCAGCTTCGGAAGCAGGCTTAGCCTGTGCTTCATCTACTAACTTCAGGAGTCGGTTGGCGCAAGTCACTGCCGATCTTTTAAAGGGTTCAAGGTCGATTACGTGGTTGTTGTCATTGATACGTCCAAAACGTATCTACTTTCCCGAACACTTTTGCTATTGGTTTTCCTCTAATTTGTGTATTTTGGATGCAACTAACACGGACTAACGCTGTTTTCAGTGAACTCGTTACAGTGTCTCGTTTTTGTGCGGAAATCCAACTTTCGGGAAAAACCTCGGAATTTATACAGAAGGCCCTATTTTCCCGAGAAAACTCACGGAGCCGGAAGGGCAAGTCGGTGGAGGCCCGAGGGCCCCACACCCCTAGGGCGGCGCGGCCCAGGAGGGGGGCGCGCGGCCCTAGCGTGTGGCCCCCTCGGTCGGCCTCCGACGCCCTCCTTCGGACTACTTATCGGCCCCGACCTAAAAACGCACGGGGAGAAGTCGAAGTCGCCAGAAACCCTCCAGAACGCCGCCACATCGCGAAACTCCGTCTCAGGAGCCAGAAGTCTCCGTTCTGGCACTCCGCCGGGACGGGGAATTGGAGGAGATCATCGCCGCCATCACCACCGACGCCTCTTCATCAACCAGCCATGTTTCCCCCATCCATGTGTGAGTAATTCCCCCGCTGTAGGCCGAAGGGGATGGTAGGGATTGGATGAGATTGGTCATGTAATAGTGTAAGATTGTTTGAGCATAGTGCCTAGTGTCCGTAATTGGTACTTTGATGATATTGTTGCAACTTGTTATGCTTAATGCTTGTCACTAGGGCCCGAGTGCCATGATCTCAGATCTGAACATGTTATTATTTCATCATGATATTCACTATTTATGGTCTTACCTGCAAGTTGTATACACATGTCGCTGTCCGGAACCAATGGCCCCGAAGTGACAGAAATCGGGACAACCGGAGGGGATGGTAGTGATGTGAGGATCACATGTGTTCACGGAGTGTTAATGCTTTGCTCCGGTGCTCTATTAAAAGGAGTACCTTAATATCCGATAGATTCCCTTGAGGCCCGGCTGCCACCGGCTGGTAGGACAAAAGATGTTGTGCCAGTTTCTCATTGCGAGCACGTACGACTATAATTGGAACACATGCCTATTAATTGCTTTGTACTTGGACACCGTTTTATTATTATCTGCAAATGCCCTGCTTGATTGTTACATGAGTTTCTCTCATCCATGCAACGCCCGTTATCCGTCCCCGTGCCTACGGTATTTTAATCCTGCTGTTTACTATAATCACTACTGCTGTCTCTCGTTACTCTGTCGTCGTTATTTCACTACCGCTACTCGCTATAAAACTCGTTACTATCGATAAACTCTTGCGAGCAAGTCTGTTTCTAGGTGCAGCTGAATTGACAACTCCGCTGTTAAGGCTTTCAAGTATTCTTTGTCTCCCCTTGTGTCGAATCAATAAATTGGGTTTCACTACCCGCGAAGACTCGCCGCGATCCCCTATACTTGTGGGTTATCAAGATCGTTTTCCGGCGCCGTTGCCGGGGAGCATAGCTTTATTTGGAAGTTCACTTGGATTGATATTGTTCGCTGCAAATTCTCCATCATGGGTAAACCTCGCGATACTAAAGTCGCCATATTACCATCCACTACAAGAAAAGGTACAACTCGAGTACCTCTGCTCGCTCTGGATTCACCATCCGTGATTGATAAACTTTTTCACCACCACATGCTTCACATGCTGGTACTTCTGCTGAATCTGAAAACTCTCATAATATTGATAATATTTCTGCTGTGCTTGATGATAGTGGTTCATTGGGATCCTTTCTAGATGCTACAATTGCTAGGTCTAGACAAATTGAAAATACTGAAACTCCTGATGCTACTACACCTGTTAATTCTCCTGAACTTGATTATTCTAGTGATGATCCCGATGAAGATTATGTGGAGCTTAATGATGATCTTATTAATAGATGCAATGCTACTGCTGATGCAAGTAAAATTAAAAAGTTTCTCACACAATATACTTGTTAGACATAAGTTATCTCCTGATCCTAAATTTGCCACATCTCCTATATGCATTAAGGATAAAGATTATGATTTTTCTCTTGATCTATCTCATATAGCTATTGTAGAGAAAGCACCCTTTTGTGGTACTTGAAAAAGAAAGTGCTCGTAGAACACATGATTGAACTTTCTTCTATGAGTAGCTTGTTTTCTGATGATATCAAGATGCGTACTTACTTTGTCGCTAAAATTTTTCCTTTCTCATTAAAGGATGATGCTAAAACTTGGTATAATAAATTGCCTCCTGGTTCTATTAAAAATCCAACTGATTTGCGTGATGTTTTCTTTCGAAAATACTTTCCTGCTAGTGCTCAACATATTGCTTTACAGAGAATTTATAGATTTGACCAAGGAGATGAAGAGAAATTGCCTGAGGCTTGGGCAAGATTTTGTTCTCTTATCAGAGCTCGACCTGGACATGATTTAGAAAAGAATGATTTACTTGATATATTTTATAGTGGACTAACCATTGAGTCTAGGGCATACCTGGATAGTTGTGCTGGTTGTGTTTTCAGGAAAAGAACTCTAGACGAAGCTGAAGAATTATTGGCTAAAATAGGCCGGAATCATGATGATTGGACTACGCCTGAACCAACTCCAACGCCAATATTGAAGAAGAGGGGTTTAATTGAATTGAATGATGAAGATATGAGGGAAGCCAAGAAGTCTCTCAAGGAGAAAGGTATTAAATCTGAAGATGTGAAGAATCTACCTCCCATAGAAGATATATGTGAGATAATTCCCCCTTCATCCATGATTGAGATAAACTCCCTTCAGCGCTTTACTAGGGAAGATATTCCGTATTCAAAACCTCCTGTGCAATGCTTAGATGAGTTTGATAATTATATTGTTAAGCAAGAAAATTTTAATATGAGAGTAGAGAATCATCTAATGGAAAATTCTCAAGCTATTAGCAATTTGCATGATATTGTGGAGAGAACCTCCAATGATGTTAAGATGCTTGTTAAACATTTTCAAATGGTTCAAACTCAAATTTATCAACTCACTAAAGTGCAAAATGACTTATTACAAAATAATTCTAAGGAGAAACATGCTTATGAAGTAACAACTAGAGGTGGTGTCTCTACCCAGGATCCTCTATATCCTGAAGGGCATCCCAAAAGAATTGAACAAGATTCTCAACGCATTGAACCTAGAGCTCCTTCTAAGAAAAAGAAGAAGAAACATAAAAATGTTGTAGAATCCTCTCGAACTCTGTTAATGATCCTAATAGTATTTCTATTTCAGATGCTTGAAACTGAAAGTGGTAATGAACATGATAATAATAATGGTAATGATAAGAATGATATTTCTGATAAAGAAGAGGTTGAAGATGAACCTGAAAAGCAAGATAAAAATAAAAAGTATACAAAGAAGATTTTATTGCTAAGAAACATGGTAATGAAAGGGAACCTTGGGTGCAGAAGCAAATGCCTTTTCCTGCTAAGAAACTAAAATCAAAGGAAGAAGAACACTATAATAAATTTTTTGATTGGATGAAACCTTTATTCTTGCAAATCCCTTTGACTGATGCTATTAAATTGCCTCCTTATTCAAAGTATATGAAAGATATTGTTACTAACAAAAGGAAAATCCCCAATGAGGAAATTTCCACTATGCTTGCTAATTACTCTTTCAATGGCAAAGTTCCAAAGAAGTTGGGTGATGACCCACAAGTATAGGGGATCGCAACAGTCTTCGCGGGAAGTAAAACCCAATTTATTGATTCGACACAAGGGGAGACAAAGAATACTTGAAAGCCTTAACAGCGGAGTTGTCAATTCAGCCGCACTCGGAAACAGACTTGCTCACAAGAGTTTATCGGTAGTAACAGTTTCATAGTAGTAGCGGTAGTAAAATAACGAAGAAGAGAGTAACAAAGACAAGCAGAGTAGTGATTATAGTAAACGAGCAGGATTAAAATACCGTAGGCACGAGGACGGATGAACGGGCGTTGCATGGATGAGAGAAACTCATGTAACAGTCAAAGCAGGGGCATTTGCAGATAATAATAAAACGGTATCCAAGTACTAATCAATCAATAGGCATGTGTTCCATATATAGTCATACGTGCTCGCAATGAGAAACTTGCACAACATCTTTTGTCCTACCAGCCGGTGGCAGCCGGGCCTCAAGGGAATCTACTGGATATTAAGGTACTCCTTTTAATAGAGCACCGGAGAAAAGCATTAACACTTCGTGAACACATGTGATCCTCACATCACTACCATCCCCTCCGGTTGTCCCGATTTTTGTCACTTCGGGGCCATTGGTTCCGGGACGACGACATGTGTATACAACTTGCGGGTAAGACCATAAACAATGAATATCATGATGAAACAATAACATGTTCGGATCTGAGATCATGGCACTCGGGCCCTAGTGACAAGCATTAAGCATAACAAGTTGCAACAATATCATAAAAGTAACATCTACGGATACTAGGAACTATGCCCCACACCCAGGTGCTGCCAAGACGAGGTATGGAAGTCACTCCAA
>NC_061514.1:80121844-80217643 GCF_022539505.1 Lolium rigidum | reverse complement strand
AACTCCTCGTGATGTACGGGATCTCATCCGGGACTCCGAACAAATATTCGAACTCCATTTCATATTCAAGTTCTACCATTTCAACATCCAACTTTAAGTGTGTCACCCTACGGTTCGTGAACTATGCGGACATGGTTGAGTACTCACTCCGACCAATAACCAATAGCGGGATCTGGAGATCCATAATGGCTCCCACATATTCAACGATGACTTTAGTGATCGAATGAACCATTCACATACAATGCCAATTCCCTTTGTCACGCGATATTTTACTTGTCCGAGGTTTGATCTTCGGTATCACTCTATACCTTGTTCAACCTCGTCTCCTGACAAGTACTCTTTACTCGTACCGTGATATGTGGTCTCTTATGAACTTATTCATATGCTTGCAAGACATTAGACGACATTTCACCGAGAGGGCCCAGAGTATATCTATCCGTCATCGGGATGGACAAATCCCACTGTTGATCCATATGCCTCAACTCATACTTTCCGGATACTTAATCCCACCTTTATAACCACCCATTTACGCAGTGGCGTTTGGTGTAATCAAAGTACCTTTCGGGTATAAGTGATTTACATGATCTCATGGTCATAAGGATTAGGTAACTATGTATCGAAAGCTTATAGCAAATAACTTAATGACGAGATCTTATGCTACGCTTAATTGGGTGTGTCCATTACATCATTCATATAATGATATAACCTTGTTATTAATAACATCCAATGTTCATGATTATGAAACTAATCATCCATTAATCAACAAGCTAGTTTAAGAGGCATACTAGGGACTTCTTGTTGTCTACATATCACACATGTACTAATGTTTCGGTTAATACAATTATAGCATGATATATAAAAATTTATCATAAACATAAAGATATAAATAATAACCACTTTATTATTGTCTCTAGGGCATATCTCCTTCATAAGCATGTGGCAACAATTATTATTCTCATATGAGATTGAGGATATATGTCCAAAACTGAAACTTCCACCATGATTCATGGCTTTAGTTAGCGGCCCAATGTTCTTCTCTAACAATATGCATGCTCCAACCATAAAGGTGGTAGATCTCTCTTACTTCGGACAAGACGGACATGCATAGCAACTCACATGATATTCAACAAAGGGTAATTGATGGCGTCCCCAGAAACATGGTTATCGCACAACAAGCAACTTAATAAGAGATAAAGTGCATAAGTACATATTCAATACCACAATAGTTTTTAAGCTATTTGTCCCATGAGCTATATATTGCAAAGGTGAATGATGGAATTTTAAAGGTAGCACTCAAGCAATTTACTTTGGAATGGCGGATAAATACCATGTAGTAGGTAGGTATGGTGGACACAAATGGCATAGTGGTTGGCTCAAGTATTTTGGATGCATGAGAAGTATTCCCTCTCGATACAAGGTTTAGGCTAGCAAGGTTATTTGAAACAAACACAAGGATGAACGGTGCAGCAAAACTCACATAAAAGACATATTGTAAACATTATAAGACTCTACACCGTCTTCCTTGTTGTTCAAACTCAATACTAGAAATTATCTAGACTTTAGAGAGACCAATTATGCAAACCAAATTTTAGCAAGCTCTATGTATTTCTTCATTAATAGGTGCAAAGTATATGATGCAAGAGCTTAAACATGAGCACAACAATTGCCAAGTATCAAATTATTCAAGACATTCTACCAATTACTACATGTAGCATTTTCCGTTTCCAACCATATAAAAATGAACGAAGCAGTTTTAACCTTTGCCATGAACACCAAAAGATAAAGCGAAGAACACAAGTGTTCATATGAACCAGCGTGAGCGTGTCTCTCTCCCACACAAGCATGTATTTATTCAGACAATGAAAATAACAAAACAAAAACAAGAATAAAAGCACAAAGACGCTCCAAGTAAAGTACATAAGATGTGACCGAATAAAAATATAGTTTCAAGAGAAGGAACCAGATAAGTTGTCGATGAAGAAGGGGATGCCTTGGGCATCCCCAAGCTTAGACGCTTGAGTCTTCTTAGAATATGCAGGGGTGAACCACGGGGCATCCCCAAGCTTAGAGCTTTCACTCTCCTTGATCATAGTATATCATCCTCCTCTCTTGACCCTTGAAAACTTCCTCCACACCAAACTCGCAACAACTCATTAGAGGGTTAGTGTACAATAAAAATTAACATGTTCAGAGGTGACACAATCATTCTTAACACTTCTGGACATTTCATAAAGCTACTGGACATTAATGGATCAAAGAAATTTATCCAACATAGCAAAAGAGGCAATGCGAAATAAAAGGCAGAATCTGTCAAAACAGAACAGTCCGTAAAGATGGATTTTATTAGGGCACCAGACTTGCTCAAATGAAAATGCCCAAATTGAATGAAAGTTGCGTACATATCTGAGGATCATGCACGTAAATTGGCTTAATTTTCTGAGCTAGCTACAGGGAGGTAGACCCAGATTCGTGACAGCAAGAAATCTGTTTCTGCGCAGTAATCCAAATCTAGTATGAACCTTACTATCAAAGACTTTACTTGGCACAACAATGCGATAAAAATAAGATAAGGAGAGGTTGCTACAGTAGTAAACAACTTCCAAGACACAAATATAAAACAAAGTACTGTAGCAAAATAACACATGGGTTATCTCCCAAGAAGTTCTTTCTTTATAGCCATTAAGATGGGCTCAGCAGTTTTAATGATGCACTCGCAAGAAATAGTATTTGAAGCAAAAGAGAGCATGAAGAGGCAAATTCAAAACACATTTAATTCTAACATGCTTCCTATGAAAAGGAATCTTGTAAATAAACAAGTTCATGAGGAGCAAAGTAACAAGCATAGGAAGATAGAACAAGTGTAGCTTCAAAAATTTCAGCACATAGAGAGGCATTTTAGTAACATGAAAATTTCTACAACCATATTTTCCTCTCTCATAATAACTTTCAGTAGCAACATGAGCAAACTCAACAATATAACTATCACATAAAGCATTCTTATCATGAGTCTCATGCATAAAATTATTACTCTCCACATAAGCATAATCAATTTTATTAGTTGTAGTGGGAGCAAATTCAACAAAGTAGCTATCATTATTATTCTCATCAAGTGTAGGAGGCATAGTATAATCACAACAAAATTTACTCTCCATAGTAGGTGGCACCAAAAGACCACTATCATTATAATCATCATAAATAGGAGGCAAAGTATCATCAAAGAAAATTTTCTCCTCAATGCTTGGGGACTAAAAAGATCATGAAAACCAGACTTCCCCAAGCTTAGAATTTTCCATATCATTAGCAACAATGGTATTCAAAGTATTCATGCTAATATGTTCCATGGGTTTTTTAATTTTCGCATCAAACCATCCATGTCTTAAATCAGGAAATAGAATAAGAATCTCATTGGTGTCCATTATGCCTAACTAGTGTAAACAAGAAACAAAAAGATGCAATTGCAGGATCTAAAGGAAATAGCTTCGAGTACTTACAACGGCGAAAATAGCTTAGTAGCCGAGATCCGGAGTGTGAGTACCTTTTACCTTTCCTCCCCGGCAACGGCGCCAGAAAATAGCTTGTTGCCGGGGTTGCCGGTGTGTGAGTGCCGTTTACCTTTCCTCCCCGGCAACGGCGCCAGAAAATAGCTTGATGTCTACGGGAGCTTCTATTATTGTAGACAGTGTTGGGCCTCCAAGAGCAGAGGTTTGTAGAACAGCAGCAAGTTTTCCCTTAAGTGGATCACCCAAGGTTTATCGAACTCAGGGAGGAAGAGGTCAAAGATATCCCTCTCATGCAACCCTGCAACCACAAAGCAAGAAGTCTCTTGTGTCCCCAACACACCTAATAGGTGCACTAGTTCGGCGAAGAGATAGTGAAATACAGGTGGTATGAATAAATGCGAGCAGTAGCAACGGTGCCAGAAAATAGCTTGCTGGCGTGTAGTTGATGGTGGTAATATGGTAGCAGTAGTAACGCGGTAAAACAGTAAACAAGCAGCGATAGCAGTATTTAGGAACAAGGCCTAGGGATTACACTTTCACTAGTGGACACTCTCAACATTGATCACATAACAGAATAGATAAATGCATACTCTACACTCTCTTGTTGGATGATGAACATATTGCGTAGGATTACATGAACCCTCAATGCCGGAGTTAACAAGCTCCACAATTCAATGTTCATATTTAAATAACCTTAGAGTGCATGAAAGATCAACACGACTAAACCAAGTACTAACACAACATGCACACTTGTCACCTTCACACTATGTAGGAGGAATAGATCACATCAATACCATCATAGCAATAGTTAACTTCATAATCTACAAGAGATCACAATCATAGCCTACGCCAAGTACTAACACGGATGCACACACTCGTCACCATTACACCGTGCGGGAGGAATAAAACTACTTTAATAACATCACTAGAGTAGCACATAGATAAATTGTGATACAAAACACATTGCAATCATAAAGAGATATAAATAAGCACTTCACTACGCCATTCATAACTGTGAATAAGTATTCTGTGAAATATAGCCTAAGAGACCCACACGGTGCACACACTATCACCTTTACACACGTGGGACAAGGAGTCTCCGGAGATCACATAAGTAAAACTCACTTGACTAGCATAATGACATCTAGATTACAAGCATCATCATATGAATCTCAATCATGTAAGGCAGCTCATGAGATTATTGTATTGAAGCACATAGGAGAGAGATTAACCACATAGCTACCGGTACAGCCCCGAGCCTCGATGGAGAACTACTCCCTCCTCATGGGAGACAGCAGCGTTGGTGAAGATGGCGGTGGTGTCGATGGAGGAGCCTTCTGGGGGCACTTCCCCGCCCCGGCGGCATGCCGGAACAGAGACTCCTGTCCCCCAGATCTTGGCTTCGTGATGGCGGCGGCTCTGGAAGGTTTCTCATACCGTGGCTTTTCCGTATCGAGGTTTTAGGTCTGGGACCTTTATATAGGCGAAGAGGCGGAGTCGGAGGGGCGACGAGGCGGCGACACCATAGGGTGGCGCGGGCCACACCCAGGCCGCGCCGGCCTATGGTCTGGTGGGCCTGTGGCCCCCCTCTGGTCCTTCCCGGGTGTTCTGGAAGCTTCGTGGAAAAATAGGAACCTGGGTCTTGATTTCGTCCGATTCCGAGAATTCCTTACTAGGATTTCGGAACCAAAAACAGCGAAAACGAGAACCGGCCTTTCGGCATCTCGTCAATAGGTTAGTTCCAGAAAACGCATAAATATGACATAAAATGTGCATATAACATGTAGATATCATCAATAATGTGGCATGGAACATAAGAAATTATCGATACGTCGGAGACGTATCATGGACACTCTGGAATAACTTGGTTTTCATGTGTTTGGAGGCACGAGCAGCGTTCCCGCTCAGTACAAGTGAAGGATAGCAAAAGACTAGGGAGCGACAAATCAAGAGAGCAGTAACTGTCATAATCATGCTTGCGGCAAAATAAATTAACTGAGTCATAAAAGTGATACAAGAACTCTGAAGCAATGTAAATCATCGAGGCTTAATTGACTTTTGTTCAGTCATATGCATGCGTGAGCATGTGCCAAATTAATTCAAACGAATTATTCAGAGGAGGATACCACAATATCATACCTATCTATGAATAAAACAATGCAAGCAAACATCCATGACATGCTACTCATATTAATAAATTGGAGCTAACATGAGAGATCATGAACTACTAGACTTTCTTAAATGACATATACCTCACATGAACCAACTAAGCATGCTCACATGGATGAGTATATGTACAAAAATGAAAACAAATAGAGTTCATACCAGCCTCTCACCACAATCGGATTGTCGTAGATCGTCATTATTGCCTTTTCACTTGTGTAGCTTGGATAATATGAAATGAAAACCACGCTCCAGCCACCGAAGACCATTGAACTCATAAAGAACTTTACAAAACCAAAGAAGAACAGCAAATGTTTTTGGTGTTTTCGAATTTGAGAACAAGAACAAAAGGAAACAAGCAAACAAAGCAAAATATTTTTGGGTTTTCTTATAGCAAACTAGCAATAGCAAATAAAGCGAAACAAATGCAAGAAACTAAAGTAAACAAGTGGTGAAGAGAAACAACAGAAATATTTTTGGTCTTTTTGTGTTTTAGGAAAGAAACAAAGCAAAAACAAGAAAATGAAAACTAAAAGAAACACAGAAAAGCGAGATGGCAGAAATCTGCCAAAACCTGACAGCAGTGCAGAAATCGATTTTTACAAAAATCTTACATTGCTCAGCTCGAAAAATGTTCAACTAATGAAAGTTAGATAACAACCTGGGGAACCTGCACAAAAATTGGCAGCTCAAAATAACGTTCTGGCTGTGCGCACGAATTTTTCTAGTAACAGTCCAGAATCTGTTTTCAGGCAACACTTCCCCAAATATCATCTCCCTCTCATTAGAAAACCACTCAAAGAGACTAAACAAGTATGTACAAGTATCCAGCAACCATAATATGAAAAGAATGAGTGATGCCGGTATACCTCCCCCCAAGCTTAGGCTTTTGTCCTAAGTGGAGTTCAACCCCATGGTGCCCATGAAGAAGCACCCTCGTAGTACGAAGATGGATCATATTCCGGGTATGTGCTAGAAGAAGCACCCGGATACGTGACGGTATAGTCGTAGGAGGGCTCGGCGTCCTCGGAGTCATGCTGTTGGTGGAAGTTGTGTATCTTCAGCTTCTCATCCACCTCCTCCTTAGAGCGCGACCATGGTTTCCTGTTGATACTGAACAAATCTGGTTGGGGCAAAGGGACTTCCCTCTCTTCCCCGTCGGCAAACAACACTCTATAAACAATATTATCTAACCTAGAGTCAGCTGTAACAAATTGATGACTCTTCATAGCAGCAATATCAAGCCTCATAGGAGTTATTTTCACATCATTAAGGTCAAGAGGAAGCTCTAAATATGCTAAAACGCGCGAAGCAATAATTCCTCCAAATATGGGCCCCTTGTTAGACAAGCGGCGAGCAACAAGAGCACCAAGATGATAAGGTGTTTCCCCAGTGAGTGCAGCAATTAAGAAACCAAGGTGATAGCTAGATATGTTGCTAGTGTTCTCCCTACCAAGAATGCTAGTACCAATGTAATAAGCAAAATACTTAATGGCGGGGAGTTGAATGTTTCTTATCTTGCCACGCTGAATGGTGCGACAATCATCATTGGTAATCCCTCGATAGAGCTCCAATAATTCCCTTGGGTTGTCCTCGATCTTCCTTGCTGTACCTACGAGGACAATACCCAATGCAGCACAAAAATTTTCCAACTTCATAGTAATAGGTTTACCATAGATCTTGAATGAAACTCGTTGGGTGAAAGTGCTTATTGTTGAACTTGAAGCTCTCCACAAAGATTTTAGTGAGCGTGTAGTATTGCTCACTCTCATCTCCCACATAGGTGGTCAAACTTGCCCTACCGACGAGGGTAAAGAAATCATCCAACAACCCTGCATTACTCAAAAAGTCATAGCATGGAAAGGATGCAGCGTTGGGGACTCCATTGTCCTCCTCGGGTGCGAAGCTTGGTGCGATGAGATCCTCATTGTAGGATGTCCTGCATCGGGTGGATGACCTAGAGGGCCTCCCCGTGCTTGTTGTCTCCCCTTGGAACACTTCTCCAAAGTTAAAGTTGTCCATCCCCCTTTTCGACAAACAGATAAACTTGATTGCCAAATTGGGAAACACAGAACTTCAGGCATCATGCATCAAAATAGCTACACTAGGAGCATGCAGCCAAAGCAGTATCAGAGCAAATACTGGAGTTCTCTAGAGCAAAAACACGAGTGAGAGGAAGAGCTTGCCAGAGTGGTCGATTTTTTCGGGAGACGAGAAGAGTGTGGGAGGAAGAGATGCTAAAGTGGGGTAAAGGGGGGCCCACACACCGGGGTGGCGCGCCCCTTGCCGGCCGCGCCAGCCTGTGGGGTGCCACCCGGGGTGCCCCACTGGTCATCCCCAGGTGCTCCCAGGTGCCTTGTCGAAAAATAGGACCAACGGTATAATTTTTGTGAATTTTTGAAAACTTTGAAAAATGCACATTTCTGGGTATTAATTTTATTATTACTGGCGAGGAAAAATTTTGAAATCTCTAATTAACTAAGGAACTTTGCAAATTAAAAGTGCTACAGCAACTAGAGCAAGTGGAGGAAGAAAGAGATGTTGTTTACCTCTTCTATGCATATAAAAAGTATTTGTTAACAAGGTTGATCAAGTCTTGCCACCAAATAAATTTTACATAGCATAAGAAGAAATAAACCTCAAATCAATCATGTTACCTTGTATTGTATTGATATGGATCCAATCACAAGAGTTTGATATTCTTCTTTAGGCTCATATATAGGACAATCGATAGTTCCAACTTTGATAGTTCTCACATTAGAAATAGTATTAACTCCACATGCTTTTTCAATTCTCTTGGGGAAATAGACGGTGTGCTCCTTATCATCAACATTGAAAGTAACCTTTCCTTTATTGCAATCAATAACAGCCCTCGCGGTGTTAAGAAAAGGTCTCCCAAGAATAATAGACATATTATCATCTTCGAGCATTTCCAACACAACAAAATCGGTTAATATCAAGCGCTTATTAGTAACTTGAACAGGAACATCCTCACATATACCAACGGGAATAGCAGTAGATTTATCAGCCATTTGCAAAGATATATCAGTAGGTATCAACTTATCTAAGTAAAGTCTCTTATAAAGAGAAAAAGGCATAACACTAACACCGGCTCCCAAGTCACATAGAGCAGTTTTAACATAATTATTCTTAATAGAACAAGGAATAGTAGGTATACTCGGGTCGCCCAACTTCTTTGGAACTTTGCCATTGAAAGAGTAATTAGCAAGCATAGTGGAAATTTCCTCATTGGGGATTTTCCTTTTGTTAGTAACAATATCTTTCATATACTTTGAATAAGGAGGCAATTTAATAGCATCGAGTCAAAGGGATTTGCAAGAATAAAGGTTTCATCCAATCACAAAATTTATTATAGTGTTCTTCTTCCTTTGATTTTAGTTTCTTAGCAGGAAAAGGCATTTGCTTTTGAACCCAAGGTTCTCTTTCATTACCATGTTTCTCAGCAATAAAATCTTCTTTAGTGTACTTTTTATTTTTAGCATGCTTTTCAGAGTTCTTCTTCAACCTCTTCTTTATCGGGAGTATTATTCTTATCATTATCTTTATCATGTTCATTACCACTTTCGGTTTCAGCATCAGAAATAGAAATACTATTAGGATCATTAACAGGTTCAGAGGATTCTACAACATTCTTATGTTTCTTTTTCTTTTTCTTAGATGGAGCACTAGTTTTAATTCGTTGAGAATCTTGTTCAACTCTTTTGGGATGTCCCTCAGGATATAGAGGATCCTGAGTAGAAACACCACCTCTAGTTGTTACTTCATAAGCATGTTTTTATTTAGCATTATTTCCCAACAAGTCATTTTGCACTTTAGTGAGTTGATCAATTTGAGTTTGAACCATATGAAAATGTTTAACAAGCATCTTAACATCATTGGAGGTTCTCTCCACAATATCATGCAATTCACTAATAGCTCGAGAATTTTCCATTAAATGATTCTCTACTCTCATATTAAAATTTTCTTGCTTAACAATATAATTATCAAACTCATCTAAGCATTGTGCAGGAGGTTTTGAATACGGAATGTCTTCTCTAGTAAAGCGTTGAAGGGAGTTTACCTCAATCATGGATGAAGGGGGAATTATCTCACATATATCTTCTATGGGAGGTAAATTCTTCACATCTTCAGGTTTAATACCCTTATCCTTAAGAGACTTCTTGGCTTCCCTCATATCTTCATCATTTAATTTAATCATACCCCTCTTCTTCAATATTGGTGTCGGGGTTGGTTCAGGTGTAGCCCAATCATCATGATTCCGGCCTATTTTAGCCAATAATTCTTCAGCATCGTCCGGAGTTCTTTTCCTGAAAACACAACCAGCACAACTATCCAGGTATGCCCTAGACTCAATGGTTAGTCCACTATAAAATATATCAAGTAAATCATGCTTTTCCAAATCATGGTCAGGCCGAGCTCTAATAAGAGAGCAAAATCTCGCCCAAGCCTCAGGCAATTTCTCTCCATCTTCCTCGGTCAAAATTATAAATTCTCTCGCAAAGCAATATGTTGAGCACTAGCAGGAAAGTATTTCCGGAAGAAAACATCAAGCAATTCTTTTGGACTTTTAATAGAATTAGGTGGCAAACTATTATACCAAGTTTTAGCGTCATCCTTTAATGAGAATGGAAAGATTTTAGCAACAAAGTAAGTACGCTTCTTAACATCATCGAGAAAACAAGCTACTCGTAGTAGATAACTCAATCATGTGTTCAACAGACACTTTCTTTTTCAGTACCACAAAAGGGTGTTTTCTCAACAATAGCTATATGAGATAGATCAAGAGAAAAATCATAATCTTTATCCTTAATGTTTATAGGAGATGTGGCAAATTTAGGATCAGGAGACAGTTTATATCTAACAGCATGTTCTACAAGCAACTTTTTAATTTTTCTTGCATCAGTAGTAGCATTGCATTTTTCAATAAAATCATCATCAAGTTCCACATAATCTTCATCAAGATCATCACTAGAGTATTCAACAGACTCAGGTGAATTAACAGGTGTAATAACATTTTCATTAGGAGTTTCAGTATTTTCAATTTGTCTAGACCTAGCAATTGTAGCATCTAGAAAAGATCCTAACGAACCATCATTATCAAGCACAGTAGAAGCATCATCACAATTATAAAAGGAATTTTCAGATTCAGCAGAAGTACCAGCATTTGAAGCTTGTGGTGGTGAAACAAGTTTACTTATCACAGATGGTGAATCAAGAGCAGCAGAGGTACTCGCAGTTGTACCTTTTCTTGTAGTGGATGGTAATATGGCGACCTTAGTATCGCGAGGTTTACCCATGATGGAGAATTTGTAGCGAACAATATCAATCCAAGTGAACTTCCAAATAAAGCTATGCTCCCCGGCAACGGCGCCGTGAAAATAGTCTTGATGACCCACAAGTATAGGGGATCGCAACAGTCTTCGCGGGAAGTAAAACCCAATTTATTGATTCGACACAAGGGGAGACAAAGAATACTTGAAAGCCTTAACAGCGGAGTTGTCAATTCAGCTGCACCTGGAAACAGACTTGCTCGCAAGAGTTTATCAGTAGTAACAGTTTTATAGTAGTAGCAGTAGTAAAATAACAGCAGCAGAGTAACAAAGACAGCAGTAGTGATTATAGTAAACAACAGGATTAAAATACTGTAGGCACAGGGACGGATGAACGGGCGTTGCATGGATGAGAGAAACTCATGTAACGATCAAAGCAGGGGCATTTGCAGATAATAATAAAACGGTATCCAAGTACTAATCAATCAATAGGCATGTGTTCCATATATAGTCGTACGTGCTCGCAATGAGAAACTTGCACAACATCTTTTGTCCTACCAGCCGGTGGCAGCCGGGCCTCAAGGGAATCTACTCGGATATTAAGGTACTCCTTTTAATAGAGCACCGGAGCAAAGCATTAGCACTCCGTGAACACATGTGATCCTCACATCACTACCATCCCCTCCGGTTGTCCCGATTTCGTCACTTCGGGGCCATTGGTTCCGGACAACGACATGTGTATACAACTTGCAGGTAAGACCATAAACAATGAATATCATGATGAAACAATAACATGTTCAGATCTGAGATCATGGCACTCGGGCCCTAGTGACAAGCATTAAGCATAACAAGTTGCAACAATATCACAAAAGTAACATCTACGGATACTAGGCACTATGCCCTAACAATCTTATGACTATTACATGACCAATCTCATCCAATCCCTACCATCCCCTTCAGCCTACAGCGGGGGAATTACTCACACATGGATGGGGGAAACATGGCTAGTCGATGGAGAGGCGTCGGTGGTGATGATGGCGATGATCTCCTCCAATTCCCCATCCCGGCGGAGTGCCAGAACGGAGACTTCGGCTCCCGAGACGGAGTTTCGCGATGTGGCGGCGTTCGGAGGGTTTCGGCGACTTCGACTTCTCCCCGTGCGTTTTTAGGTCGAGGCCGATAAGTAGTCCGAAGGAGGGCGTCGGAGGCCGGCCGAGGGGGCCACACGCTAGGGCCGCGCGCCCCTCCTGGGCCGCGCCGCCCTAGGGTGTGGGGCCCTCGGGCCTCCACCCGACTTGCCCTTCCGGCTCCGTGAGTTTTCCGGGAAAATAGGGCCTTCGTCAAAATCCCGAGGTTTTTCCCGAAAGTTGGATTTCTGCACAAAAACGAGACACCAGAACAGTTCTGCTGAAAACAGCGTTAGTCCGTGTTAGTTGCATCCAAAGTACACAAATTAGAGGCAAAACAACAGCAAAAGTGTTCGGGAAAGTAGATACGTTTTGGACGTATCATTGGGCGACCCAGGTATACCTACTATTCCTTGTTCTATTAAGAATAATTATGTTAAAACTGCTCTATGTGACTTGGGAGCCGGTGTTAGTGTTATGCCTTTTTCTCTTTATAAGAGACTTTACATAGATAAGTTGATACCTACTGATATATCTTTGCAACTGGCTGATAAATCTATCGCTATTCCTGTTGGTATATGTGAGGATGTTCCTGTTCAAGTTACTAATAACTGCTTGATATTAACTGATTTTGTTGTGTTGGAAATGCCGGAAGATGATAATATGTCTATTATTCTTGGGAGACCTTTTCTTAACACCGCAGGGGCTGTTATTGATTGCAATAAAGGAAAGGTTACTTTTAATGTTGATGATAAGGAGCACACCGTCTATTTCCCCAAGAGAATTGAAAAAGCATGTGGAGTTAATACAATTTCTAATGTGAGAACTATCAAAGTAGGAACTATTGATTGTCCAATATATGAGCCTAAAGAAGAATATCAAACTCTTGTGATTGGATCCATATCAATACAATACAAGGTAACATGATTGATTTGAGGTTTATTTCTTCTTATGCTATGTAAAATTTATTTGGTGGCAAGACTTGATCAACCTTGTTAACAAATACTTTTTATATGCATAGAGGAGGTAAACAACATCTCTTTCTTCCTCCACTTACTCTACTTGCTGTAGCACTTTTAATTTGCAAAGTTCCTTAGTTAATTAGAGATTTCAAAATTTTTCCTGGCCTAATAATAAACTTAATACCCGTACATGTGCATTTTTCAAAGTTTTCAAAAATTCACAAAAATTATACCGTTGGTCCTATTTTTCGACGAGGCACTTGGGAGCACCTGGGGATGACCAGTGGGGCACCCCAGGGTGGCACCCCACAGGCTGGCGCGGCCAGCAAGGGGGGCGCGCCACCCTAGTGTGTGGGCCCCCCTTTACCCCACTTTAGCATCTCTTTTTCCCACACTCTTCTCTCTCCCGAAAAAATCGACACCAGCCTTCCTCTCACTCGTGTTTTTGCTCAAGAACTCCAGATTTCTCGATCTCTTTGCTCAGCCCAGATTTCTGTCTGAAATTTGGCACATTTCCTCTTCGGTATGTGACTCCTTCGATTATCCAAGTAGAATTTTGTTTGGTGGAGTATATCTTGCATATTTTACTACTGTAGGTAACATGTTTAGTGAGCTTGCATGCTTGTTCTAAGTGGTAGAAACTAGTTTTGATGCATGATTAGTACTCTAGCAAGTTCCTATGGTAGTTTCCCCTGATTATATGTCACCAAATCAAGTTTTATATTGTTTGTTGAAAAATTTCAGAAAATGGAAGGGAGTAGGCACCAACTTAACCAACAGGAATTGGAGGTGCAACAGGTCATGAGAGTTCACCGAGAAGAAGGAGTATACCCCACTTACTATCCGTGCGTGGATTTTATGAGAAGTGCAGGGATTTTGCAGGATGTTCAAAGTTTAATCTCTCGTGCAGGGTTGGATGATTTTGTTGATGGTGAACCATGCCAATATGAAAAAACTGACTATGTCAGTAGTGCAGGATTTTAAATTCAATTGGTCACGATCTAACCCCATGGTTCAGTACAAAATTTATAATAAAACTGTCAACTTGCCATTCAATGATTTTTGTGCAGCAATCAGAGTGCCGCAGATGGGGATCATGCGAGAAGATAAAGGGATCGCCGCAAGAGTTCTTGGACCTCTTCAAGATGATTTGTCATGGAAGAAGTTTCTCGGAGGATGGTGGTAAAATCAGTAGCATTCATTTCCCAGCTATTCGTTACTTTGCTTATTTCATTACCAAGTGCGTTCTAGCAAGAAAGAATGGAAGTAAAATATCTATCCAGGATCTAGCCTTTCTAGCTGCTGCATTACAAGGTAATAGGACTTATAACTTGGGTGCTTTGATAGCCAACAGACTTGCTACTAACCGTGAGAAGGGAGGAATTTGTGGAGGTCTCATCGCCTCTCGCTTATTAGCATAATGTAGAACCTCACCATCTTGATATTCAGCTCCCCATAGAGAAACTTGACATAGTCTCCATGATGAATTTGTTTCTGATTCGTCTAATTTGAGCAACCTGTCTTACAGAATAATATTTTACAAGAAATCTTGGACAATAACTAAGAAAACTGAAGAATTGGTAGGATTGCCTGCACCTGCTCTGTTTAACCTTGATTCCAGGGAGGATTGGTCAGTCACGGAAGGTGAACTGAAGGCGTACATAGAGAGAGATGGCCATCGTGCAAGAGACAACACGGATGAGGTCGAGGAACACCTCGACTCGTCATCAGATGCAGCAAGCTCTTCGCATCAACAAGTTGGGCATGAGGAGCCTCCACGCTTTTCTTCTGCATCGGTACCTTATTATGACTACTCCATGTATGATCCACCGGCATGGAACCCAGACCCTCGTTGGGGTTGATCTCCACTTAGGCCAAAAGCCTAAGCTTGGGGGGAGGTATACCGGCATCACTCATTCTTTGCATATTATGGTTGCTGGATACTTGTACATACTTGTTTAGTTTCTTTGAATGGTTTTCTAATGAGAGGAAGATGATATTTGGGGAGGTGCTGCCTGAAAACAGATTCTGGACTGTTACTAAAAAAAATCGTGCGCACAGCCAGAGCGTTATTTTGAGCTGCCAATTTTTGTGCATGTTCCCCAGGTTGTTTTATAACTTTCATTAGTTGAACACTTTTCGAGCTGAGCAACGCAAAATTTTTGTAAAAATCGATTTCTGTACTGCTGTCAAGTTTTGGCAGATTTCTGCCATCTCGCTTTTCTGTGTTTCTTTTAGTTTTCATTTTCTTGTTCTTGCTTTGTTTCTTTCCTAAAACACAAAAAGACCAAAAATATTTCTGTTGTTTCTCTTCACTACTTGTTTACTTTAGTTTCTTGCATTTGTTTCGCTTTCTTTGCTATTGCTAGTTTGCTATAAGAAAACCCAAAAAGATTTTGCTTTGTTTGCTTGTTTCCTTTTGTTCTTATTCTCAAATTCGAAAACACCAAAAATATTTGCTGTTCTTCTTTGGTTTTGTAAAGTTCATTATGAGTTCAATGGTCTTCGGTGGCTGGAGCGTGGTTTTCATTTCATATTATCCAAGCTACACAAGTGAAAGGCAATAATGACGATATTCGACAATCTGATTGTGGTGAGAGGCTGCTATGAACTCTATTTGTTTTCATTTTTGTACATATACTCATCCATGTGAGCATGCTTAGTTGGTTCATGTGAGGTATATGTCATTTAAGAAAGTCTAGTAGTTCATGATCTCTCATGTTTAGCTCCAATTTATTAATATGAGTAGCATGTCATGGATGTTTGCTTGCATTGTTTTATTCATAGATAGGTATGATATTGTGGTATCCTCCTCTGAATAATTCTTTTGAATTAACTTGGCACATGCTCACTCATGCATATGACTGAACAAGAGTCAATTAAGCCTCAATGATTTACATTGCTTCAGAGTTCTGGTATCATTTTTATGCCTCAGTTAATTTATTTTGCCGCAAGCATGATTATGACAGTTACTGCTCTCTTGATTTGTCACTCCCTAGTCTTTTGCTAGCCTTCACTTGTACTGAGCGGGAACGCTGCTCATGCTTCCAAACACATGAAAACCAAGTTATTCCAGAGTGTCCACCATAAATACCTATGCATGGCATTTCAAACCATTCCAAGTAAATTCTCATGCGCTACCTTTAAAACCTTCAAAAATGCTTCTCAATTTGTGTTAATGTTTCATAGCTCATGAGGAAGTATGTGGTGTTTAACTTTCAACCTTGTCATTTACTCTTGACGGACTTTCATATGGACTAGTGGCACATCCGCTTATCCAATAATTTTGCAAAAAGAGCTGGCAATGGGGTTGCCAACCCCGATTAATCAACTTTCACTAATAATTCTCTTCACATGTTTTGCTCGATTCATCGAGTAAGCAACTTAATTTTGCAAATAGACACTCCTCCATGGTATGTGATTGATGGAAGGCACCCGAGGATTCGGTTAGCCATGGCTTGTGTAAGCAAAGGTTGGGGGGAGTGTCACCCATAATAAAACTAAAATACGTGTGTAAACAAAAGAGAAGAGGGATGATCTACCTTGCTGGTAGAGATAACGCCCTTCATGGGAGCCGCTCTTGGAAGTACGGTTGGCGAGGTAGTTGGTGTACCCATTACCATTCGTTGACAACAACAAACACCTCTCAAAACAATTTTACTCCTGTTTTAAAAATGAAAAGCTCTAGCGCATGTTAATCCCTGCTTCCCTCTCGCGAAGGGTCAATCTTTTACTTTTATGTTGTGTCTCCATCCTTTCTTTGAGCACTTTCTTGAGAGCACAACTGTCATTCTTAGTGTAATATGCTTGTCTCAAAATATGATTGATTGTGGTATAACTTTGATGCTTTTATCTTTGACAATCACTATTTCTAGTCTTTCTATGAACTTCAGAGGTGCCTGAGCATTTATGCTTTGCTAATCAAATATGGGCAAGCGAGATACCACTCTATCATACTCTTTTATGAACATTGCAATCCTGCTTATATACATGATTCATGATGCTTTTTATTAATTGTTGGTACCTTTCCATGATTGACATAGCTATTAGATGATCTTATTTGCATGTATCTTATTATGAATTGCCTAAGTGTTAGCCATAGCATGAGAATATTTACATCATATGAACAAATGTGTTCGTGAAAGTTCTTTTATCGCTCGGTTGTTAACCGAATTGCTTGAGGACAAGCAATAAGCTAAGCTTGGGGGAGTTGATACGTCCAAAACGTATCTACTTCCCCGAACACTTTTGCTATTGTTTTTCCTCTAATTTGTGTATTTTGGATGCAACTAACACGGACTAACGCCGTTTTCGCAGAACCGTTCACGGTGACTCGTTTTTGTGGAGAAATCCAACTTTCGGGAAAAACCTCGGAATTTATACAGATCGGCCCTATTTTCCCGTAAAACTCACGGAGCCGAAGGGCAAGTCGGTGGAGGCCCGAGGGCCCCACACCCTAGGCGGCGCGGCCCAGAGGGGGCGCGCGGCCCTAGCGTGTGGCCCCCTCGGTCGGCCTCCGACGCCCTCCTTCGGACTACTTATCGGCCTCGACCTAAAAACGCATGGGGAGAAGTCGAAGTCGCCAGAAACCCTCCGGAACGCCGCCACATCGCGAAACTCCGTCTCGGGAGCCAGAAGTCTCCGTTCTGGCACTCCGCCGGGACGGGGAATTGGAGGAGATCATCGCCGCCATCACCACCGACGCCTCTTCATCAACCAGCCATGTTTCCCCTGTGACGCCCCGGAACCGGTATCCTGAGGATTCCAGCGATCCCGCCGAAATCCGCACGATATCGATCCAGAGACGCCCTCCGACACGACGTGCGCGACGAATCACACACGTGATGCCAGAGGAATTAACACGAGCGGTAACATTACAACAGGATTACAATAGAGCCCACAAGATACATATATATTACAACAACGACTCCAACGAGTCAAGATACAAATATACAATACAAAGATCCAACTCATACAAAAGATCGAATACGTCCGAGTACGGACAAGATACAAATTGGACTAAGAGTCCTGAAGATAACCAGTGGCGTTCATAACCCTGCCCAGGCCAAGCCGGAAGGGTAACCTTGCTAACGTTGTCATCTCGTACCTGTCAAAGTCGGGCCATCGGTTGCCGACAAAAGGGAGGAAGCAAAAGAGAAAGAGGAAAGGCGAGAGTAAGTACCAAGGAACGAACTCCGGCACGTACTTAGCGAGACTAGAAATGGCTATGCTCGCCGAGCGAGTATATATATATATCGCCTGGGGCTATATGGTAGGTTTAGCGGCAGCAAAACTATAACCAATAGAGACACGCTACAACATCAGTCTACTCAGAGAAGATAAGAGAGTGCATAAGGTAACAGATGAATACTACACAAACATAACCCAGCCGATTACACATATCCCCTTCAACAATTGCGAAGAGGCAATGTAAAAGGCACTCAACGGTGGACAAGTTTTATTAGGTATAGGTTGTAGTAATGCTATATTACTACGCAAGTTATTAACAGTTTATTAGCAACAAGATAACAGTGTAAGTTGTTCTATGATCAAGCTATACAATTCCAAGTCGTCCATAACCGCGGACACGGCTTATCGATAAGATGTACACCCTGCAGGGGTTGCCCAAATGTAACCATACGCATGCTCGACCCACTTACGACAGGTGGATGTCTCACAACAAGACCGTTCCCAGTTCAACAAGAAAGTCTAGGGGGCCACCCGACTAAGCTACCCGTAACGAAGTCCGGCCGTACTCCGAAGCGGACTCAGGGTTTGCGACGGCGGCTAGGCGTGCGAACCACACGCTTTCGCTAAACGTCCCGCGGGGTACAGTACAGAAGTAAACACCCGAAGGCAACAGTAAGTAAAGCATGGCATACATGGCATAGGCAAATAAAACCAACGTTGTGGCCCCCTTTTCAACTGACTTGAGAAAAGGTAATGGGTGAGGGGGGGTCCCAATAATCGTCCCCACGTACGGGTAGAGCGCTCAATCTCGGAACAGATAACAAGAACTCGGGTCCTAGGGGACATTAGCGAGTCAAAGTTCCGATGCTTTCGCAAAGGGGCTCACGAGATGCCTCTCGCTACAATTTTAGTTGTTAACAATTAAGTAAAGCATGTGTATCTCCAACAACCGATATAGCATGTGATAACCTCCCAACAACCCAACATATCCCGATAACGGATCGAGATAAACAACAGAGCCTAAACACGCCTACGACTCGCAAGGCTCAAACATCAAGCAACGGCTATGGATAAGGAATGGTGCATATAGGATTATTATGGTAAACAAGTGGAATAGGACACGTGACTCGATAAAGAATCGCAACATAAGGATAGCAGTGCGAGGGAGAGAGTAAAATAGGTGAAGAGAGAGGGCTCGCCTGTGGAAAGCTGCAGAAGAACTTGTCGGAGAACTCGTCGTATCTCACATCAACACTTCGTGATCCTATCCGTGAAGAAGCAAATGCTGGAACACACAACGGATGCAATTCTTACTACTACGGATAAAGAATCGGCATGATCAAGATGATATGCATGACATGGCAAGATGATGCAATGCACTTATCCAATTTAAGCGGAGTCGGAACCCCAGACAAACAAATTATGTTGGAGTTGCATTTTCTACCGGCAAAGTTAAGGGTTGAATAGCATGGCATAACATGGCAAGGGTGAGCTACTTCAATATTAAACGGAGCGGGGAAAACCTTAGTGGGTGTCTGAAATACTCCGCATATATGTGAGGTGAACATACACGACTATCCACGAGCGACATGATGCGAGATGCAAACAGGTGAATGGATGGCATATTCATGTTCAGCACATTTTTCTGATCAATTTTCATATAGAACACATTTTCATATGAATTACCATTTAAAAGTTATTAGCAGATTGGTATTTGTTATTTTAAAAAGTAATTAAACAGATTTATTTTAAAGGAAAGGGCCCAGAAATAATTTTCGTAAAGGGGTAAGGACCCCGGGTTATTTAACAAAAGATCCAGGGGGTTTTCAGGAAACCATATGAGAGGGAAAAGAAGATAGTTTTTATTTTAAAAATAATTTTGTTTGAGAAAAACTTGTGGATGATATGATGCATATGCCATGATGATGCACAAAGAAAATGCACAAACATATCTAATAGAGGGTATTATCCGGGGCCGTTACATCCCCCATCCATGTGTGAGTAATTCCCCCGCTGTAGGCCGAAGGGGATGGTAGGGATTGGATGAGATTGGTCATGTAATAGTGTAAGATTGTTAGGGCATAGTGCCTAGTGTCCGTAATTGGTACTTTGATGATATTGTTGCAACTTGTTATGCTAAATGCTTGTCACTAGGGCCCGAGTGCCATGATCTCAGATCTGAACATGTTATTATTTCATCATGATATTCACTGTTTATGGTCTTACCTGCAAGTTGTATACACATGTCGCTGTCCGGAACCAATGGCCCCGAAGTGACGAAATCGGGACAACCGGAGGGGATGGTAGTGATGTGAGGATCACATGTGTTCACGGAGTGTTAATGCTTTGCTCCGGTGCTCTATTAAAAGGAGTACCTTAATATCCAATGAGATTCCCTTGAGGCCCGTGCCGCAGTAGCTGGTAGGACAAAAGATGTTGTGCAAGTTTCTCATTGCGAGCGCGTACGACTATAATTGGAACACATGCCTATTGATTTCTTTGTACTTGGACACCATTTTATTATTATCTCGCAAATGCCCCGCTTGATTGTTACATGAGTTTCTCTCATCCATGCAACGCCCGTTATCCGTCCCCGTGCCTACAGTATTTTAATCCTGCTGTTTACTATAATCACTACCGCTGTCTCTCGTTACTCTGCTGCTGTTATTTCACTATCGCTATCTGCTATAAAACCGCTACTATCGATAAACTCTTGCGAGCAAGTCTCGTTTCCAGTGTGCGCTGAATTGACAACTCCGCTGTTAAGGCTTTCAAGTATTCTTTGTCTCCCCTTGTGTCGAATCAATAAATTGGGTTTCACTACCCGCGAAGACTGCTGCGATCCCCTATACTTGTGGGTTATCAGTCATCCACAGGCAAGGCCTTAGACAACTCCTCCAAACTAGACCCCATCCCGTGGCCCAGTAGCAGCTGAAAAGTAAGAACCGCCCCAAACAAGCGAGAACGGCGTTTCAATACCTCCACTGGCTCGGGAGAGTCGACAAGAAAAGCATCAGCCATCTCGCCAAGGGTCTTGTCCTGCTTCAGCTTCGGGAAGATCATTGAGTACAGCCTCGACAGTGCTCCTCTAGTCTTTTGCAGAAACCCGAGGACTTGGACATTTGACTCAGCGGCAAGCGACAAGGCATCGGATGTGGAGTCCTCCCGAAACTGATGGCGTCGAGTGACGGTTATATCGGCGGCCTCTGAAAGAAAGAAAGATCAGCAGCCAAAAAGGACGTACCAGAAATAAAAACTATGTGTCATGAACCTTACCCAATAAATCTTTGATGGATTCACGGAGAACGCCTTCCTTTTTATCGACTGTAGCCGCTACCGCACGCCTGGCATCTTTCTCATCCTTCATTTGCTTCTTCAGCTTCGTCAGCTCCTCCTTCAGCAAGGCGTTTTCCTTCTTGGCATCGGTGGCAAGCCTGTTGGCCTCCAGCACCTGATCAGCCGAAGATTTGACAGTCTTCCGAAGCTGGGCGTTTTCAGCCTCCACTCGGGTAAACTGTTCGGCGAAATCTACCACAGCATCGACTGTAGCATAAATCGGCTGTCGCAAGGAAAATCGGGGAGATTCAGTCGACATGAGGAAAATTCAGTAAAAACAAGGCAAAATAAATACTTACGTGATCACGAGAAGCCGATGAAGTAGGAGCATCGCCAGAAGGAATAACCTTCGACACTGGAATTTTCTCCACGGTCGTCCTCGTAGGGGGCGTCGACTTGGCAGGAGAAGGATTCGGGCCTTTAGCTGATGCTGTTTTCTCAGCAGATAATTTAGCCCTCTTCGCGAGAGGGACAAGATCATCATCATAGCTACTTCAGGAAGGAGAACGATTAGCACACGAAAAGATAAATGTTAAGTTACAATGAAGTAAAGATGCTTACAGTTCCAAGTCATCCTCGGCAGCGAAAAAGCCTGATGGCATCTTGTCGGCAGGAGAAGGCGGAGAAGTTCCAACGGCATCATTATCTCGGCCGCTGGGACTAGATTCAACCGTTGTGATAAAATCTTCGTCTATTTGTAGGCGATGCCTGCTCTTGACAAAAGCAATCTCCTCGACAGTGTCATCCTCCTGGACATCGCTGTCCTCAAGAACTTGCTGAGCGTCCTCGGTTCCTTCGGAATCGTCATCGTCATCCTCTGGTTCCATACCGCTTTCTGGTGTGGGAGGATAGCATTGGGCGACGGAGGAGGCCTATCAAGGAGAGAAATTGAAGTTTGTAAAATACAATGAAGAAAGAAGAGATGAAAGCAAGCAAAGAGCGGCAGAGATTACCTCGGTCGGGAGATGGTCGAAATCGTAAGGAGGACGAGCCAATGTTAAGATGATGTTGTCCTACATACTAAGGCATGTCAAGCGGCGAACCTCGTCCCGAAGCTCATCTGCCGGCAGGTCGGCAGAGCTGATCCTCGACTTGTCGGTCTTACCGGTGTAAAGCCATAACTGGTGGGGTCGAGACATTAGCGGTTGCACTCGACGCTGTAGGAACACTGAAACTACTTCAGTGCCGCACATCGTCAAGCCTCCCGTGTTCTTCAGAACGACGACCCGCTCAAACAGTCTGTCGGCTGTTGTCCTCTCTTCTGGAGAAAGGGCGTTTCGCCAGGACTTTTTCTGGTGAGCCACCAAGACATCATCAAAGGGAGGGAGATTCGAGCGCCGCCCGGGCACTGTGGGATCACGCAGGTAAAACCACTTGTTGCGCCAGCCCTGGACGG
This sequence comes from Lolium rigidum, assembly GCF_022539505.1. Taxonomy (NCBI): domain Eukaryota; kingdom Viridiplantae; phylum Streptophyta; class Magnoliopsida; order Poales; family Poaceae; genus Lolium; species Lolium rigidum. The sequence goes on along the minus strand of NC_061514.1, from coordinate 80,194,678 downwards.
ACTCCTTCATTGGATAGTCGAAGTAGTCGACCTACTTCCTAACAACGAAGCCAACGCCACCGACGACGGGGGGGGGCATTGCTGTCATTATGGCGCTTCACGTAGAAGATCTTCCTCCAAAGACCCCAGTGAGCGTCAATGCCGAGGAAGGCCTCGCAAAGAGTGATGAAGATAGAGAGATGGAGGATGGAGTTTGGGGTCAGCACCGAGAGCCGGATCCCGTAAAAGAAAAGAAGAGAGCGAAGGAACTCGTGGGCCGGAAGAGAAAGACCACGGAACAAAAAGGCAACGAACATGACAGTGAAACCCTTCGGGGGCTTTGGGCGAGAAACCGCACCTGGAAGACGAATATCATCCTCAGATGCGGAGATGAAGCCGAGGGAGCTCAGCTTGTTGATGTCGCGGTTGGAAATGGCAGAGGCACTCCAATCGCGGCTAACTTTGGCCGCGTCCGAAGTACTGACACCCTTCTTCTTGCCCATGGCGTCTGAAGCTTTTGAAGGAAGAACAAAGGAAGCAGGAAAGGATGGGCGAAGAAGATGAGCAGTGGGAGGCGTAAAAAAGTGAAAACAAGGAAGCCCCCTATTTATGTCGTAAAAATTGAGGCAAGATCGTGGCCATAACTCCACAAACGACGTGGGAGGTGGAGCAGATCTGGCTGTACACGTGGCGCTTAAAGAAGGAACGGAACCGGCGGCCCATTATTCCCACGTCGCGCGAGAATCGAGGAGACGCCTCGGTCGTTGCGCATGCACTGGTCAAATCCTAAAAACTGCCCGCGCAGAACTAGGGTGGGCCCGTTTGGTCAAGTCTTGTCAATCGAGCCACGGCAGCAGCGCGTCATTAGTGACATCATGGGCGCTGTCAAAGACAGTCGAAGGAATGAAAAAATTTATCGGATGGACAACTTGAGTCTAAGCACAGATTGTGAAGTATCTGCACTTAGACTCGGGGCCTACTCCCATCGGGAGCGCTGATGCGCACCCGATAAATCAAGAACTCGAAGGAAAAATGAAAAGAAAGGTGGTTGCCTGGCCTGAGTCCACGCACGGATTACAAGCATCCGTACCTAGACTCGGGGGCTACTCCCATCGGGAGCGCTGACGCGCACCCGATAGAAGAAGAAGATGCAGACAGAAGGAGAAACAAGAACGATCAAGGAGAAGGGCATCAGAAGAAGGCATGCTTCAGTCTCTACCCGAACTATGTTCGGCTAGACACTCGGGGGCTACTGACGTGGGCACTACCCTTCGGGTAACCAATGTTGCTCCACCCTATACGGGCTAGCTGGAGGCCCATGAAGGCACTCGATGGCAAGATGGGCCACTAGGACGGTGCAACGGAAGATTCCTTGAAGTACAAGACGCGGAAGGAGCTGAACAAGGAAGGTTTTAGAGATAGATCTACTATAAACCTAGTCGTACTCGATCAGCCCTCTTGAGACCTGGCCTCCTATATAAAGGCCAGGAGAGGGGCTATCGAAAGACAGAACCAATCTTAGCAATCTTAGCCAACAGAAGCTTAGAGCTAGGTCACCCTAGCATTTAGCTATCTCGACGAGATCTCAGCCGAACTATTCGGCACCCCATTGTAACCCATTATCATCATAATCAAGAACAGACAGGCAGGACGTAAGGGTTTTACCTCATCGAGGGCCCCGAACCTGGGTAAATCGCTCTCCGCGCTTGTCTGTGAACCGATGTCTCGTGTCAGCTGATGGCGTGTAACTCACACGTTCGTTGGGAACCCCAAGAGGAAGGTATGATGCGCACAGCAGCAAGTTTTCCCTCAAAAAGAAACCAAGGTTTATCGAACCAGGAGGAGCCAAGAAGCACGTTGAAGGTTGATGGCGGCGGGATGTAGTGCGGCGCAACACCGGAGATTCCGGCGCCAACGTGGAACTCGCACAACACAACCAAAGTACTTTGCCCCAACGAAACAGTGAGGTTGTCAATCTCACCGGCTTGCCTGTAACAAAGGATTAACCGTATTGTGTGGAAGATGATTGTTTGCAGAGAAAACGGTAGAAACAAGTATTGCAGCAGATTTGTATTTCAGTATTAAAGAATGGACCGGGGTCCACAGTTCACTAGAGGTGTCTCTCCCATAAGATAAAAGCATGTTGGGTGAACAAATTACAGTCGGACAATTGACAAATAGAGAGGGCATAACAATGCACATACATGTCACATCCCGAAATTTTCTAAATTTTGGAATGACAAACAAAAATAAATTTAATGCTTGATTGTTTGAACTTGATTGAAATTTCACAAGAAATTAAAACTTTTTGAAGTTATTTAAAAGTAATTTACAAAATAATATTTTCAAAGAATTCTGGTTTCAAAGTTTTTTTCAAAATTAAACATATTTTGCTTTCAAGATTTTGAAAGTTATAAAAATATTTTCTTTGACAAAATAAAAGCCCTAAATCCTAATTTGATAAGCCATGTCCACATAACCTTAAAGGCCAATGGGCATGCATTATTATTTTACTATTTTGCAAATGAGTATTAAACTAGTCCCTTTTTGTCCTAAAACACTACGTTGGTTTTTACAAATTTTTAGAAATAATTTTAAACTCTTTTGAAAGCTTTAATCAAAGGTTATGAAAGAAATAATCAGAAAAAAATAAACAGAAGCAGCTCAACTAGGCCAACCCAGAACCAGCAGAGGCAGCCAATCAAGCCCAGCCGGCCAGGAGGCGCGCGCAGGCGCACGAACACCAGTTCGTTGCACGACCTTGTCCTCTCCCCTTCCTCCCCTTTATTTTCCTTTATGTGTGATTAATTGCCCTCCTAATTGTCCCATTTGGCCATCTAATCTCTCCCTCCACTAACCCCTTACCCAGCACGTCCTTCTCCCTCCTTCAGTCATTCTACTTTGTTTCTTTGGTATCTCTATCAACAGAGAACATCATTTTCGTCCAAATTCATCTCTATTCTTCCCCACTCAATTGGACCTTCAAGATGACCTCGGATCTCTGCGCATTCAACACGGAAATTGTTCCCCTTGTCAAGATCGATCCATTCCCGCAAGTCTCATCTCGTTTCTTTCATCGAGCAGGGAGAAATTCAAGTTGCAAGATTCAGATTTTAGAAGGTATAATCCAGATTTCTCCCACCTCGTTGCACCAAATTCATTTTCCTTTGTTCAGTAGATTTATCTAGTGATCCTCTACAACTTTCATGTCAATTTTTTTTCATCCGAACAATTTGTTCTGTCAAATATTTCTGACATCATCTATGTTGGCCACGCCGTTCGTTTCCGTTATTTGCCGATTCCGACACAACCCTGCAAATCGACGTCATGATTAACGCCTGAAAGTCGCCGTGAACTGAAGCTAGTCCGTCCGTGAACTGCTGTTGACCAACGCCACTTCAAGATTAACCGAGACTACCAGAGGGTTCTCCTCGACCTCCGCTTCACCTTGATCCTGTCCACTGTCGCTGAGGAGCACCGCAGCGCCGCTATCGTCGGCGTCCGAGACCGGCACAGCTGCGGCCGAGTATCTCCGACGACCAAGTTGGTCACGTCGGTGAGCACTTCCTTTTTCCTTTTGTTCCTCAATCGTTATATCTGAATCCAAGCGGCCCCTTTAGCCTATTTAACTGAACCACTTCAGACTCATCATCTCGATCAGATCGATCAATTGCAGATTTGTGCTAGCTCATAGCTCATGCCAAACTTTGAAATTTCATAACAATAAATCTAGGGCTCCGTTTTAGATGTTTTCTCTGTTGTTAAGTTTGTAATTAAGTTCTCTACAACTTTTGTGTAGAAAGTTTTTCCATCCGAGAAACTTTCTCGGATAATATTTTCGGACACCACTAGAATTCTAACCGCGTATTGTAAAATCCATACCTTGAGTTCTACACGTCGGTTTCCAACAAACTTTATACCGTTGGAATCAGTAAAATGCCTAGATCATTTTAGACATTTTGCATGTCGGATTCACACACCTTGTTTTCGCGGTATTTCTATGGTCCGCAATATCATTCTTCTACTATGAAAATCATTTAGACACATTCACCGTGTTCAATGATCACATCTCTCCGAATCATTTTATCCTAGTCCATGTTATTCAAATAACAATTGAGTTAATTGAGTAATTCAATATATCACAAATCCACATCCAAGCCTATGTGTAACTCATACTATCTTAGTAAGTGTTTTCACACTCTACCTAATAGTATTTTGAGTTGCGCTATTTGAGATTCATGTGATTTTATCACATGGATCATTCCAATTACCCACTTATGTAGGAAACAACTTTTGACCTTAGTTCCCTGTCAACATTTCCTTCTAAGCATTTGGTTTAGATAATATTTATTTCTTTCTAATTATTTGACTTGACCATTCCATCTCCCAAAGATATATCTTGCAAGCCATGCCTCATGCCATATCTTCTTTGCCCGATTACTAAAATACAATGAATAACAACTTGTTGTTTGCCTTGTTTGATTTTGTTGTTGTTGTTGAATGGTGTGTTTATGTTGTGTTATATTCTATGTTATAGTTGTACGGAGAGGCACGTATTTTGATTAAGAGAAGTGAACGCGCTTCGACTACCAAAAAGGCAAGTGACATTCAAATCCTACTTATTTTATATATGCATTAGTGTTTTGAAACTAGTATGCATGGTAGGATTTTGATTTCAAAAGAAAAGCATTATGCTATGCTTAGAAAACCCTAGTAGTGTGTAGCTACTCCTGAACCTATTGATAGGATACTTTATTTCTGCTCTGCAACATCAAATGCCAAATGTTGTTTCATTGTTTTGATTGTGATGGTTTGAAAAGTGAAAATTAACAACCTTAATGAAACACCTGGGTGGATTTGGAATTGCTTGGTGGGCGGCTACTCAGGGCCACATTGTGGTTGTCATCGCCTGAGGGTGCTCAAATGTTGAGTGGCTACTCGGGGCCACATTGTGGTTGTCATCGCTCGAGGGTGCGCAAATGTTGAGTGGCTACTCAGGGCCACATTGTGGTTGTCATCGCCCGAGGGTGCTCAAATATTGAGTGACTACTCGGGGCCACATTGTGGTTGTCGTCGCCTCGAGAGTGCACTTGTGGTTGGCCACTCAGGATTAAAGAGATTACCATGTCGTCCATGTTTTAGTTAGCTTCCAGTGCAGCCTTATGGTATTATGGGCTCTGCCGGGATTAAGTAAGTTGTGAGGGTTCAACTTGTGGCTAGACAGCGGGTGGAGGCGACGGCCAAGGGAACGGGTCTAGTTTGTATGGTTGAATTCTTCTTCCGAAAGATCTTGTCTCATTCTTCTCTTGGGAAGGGTGGGTCGTAAGGTGAAAGTGCACAACCTCTCGAGAGTTAAACCTAAGATCTTAGCCGTGTCCCCGGTTATGGACAATTTGAGCTTCTAGGCAAGGAATGTACGGAAGAATCTCATCACCTTTTCTGAATGTATTTAAAATTTGATCAACCTTGTAAAACTCATGGGAGATGTAACCATGTGATTATTCTAAAACCAATGGAGGATTTAACCATGGTGTGATTTCATAATGTCATTCAAGGATTTCAAAACGTTTTGTTTTAAACAAAATATAGGATAAAATTGGCTTTATGCAAATTAGCCTAAGACTCCACTAGCCAAATATCATGTAGATAGTCATGCCTAAAAACTGCCACCATATAAGTGTCATTTGCCGGTACATCATTGTACTGACCTCCATTCGTGGGGCTGCATATTCAAACGTGCAGGATTTTCTGAGGAGAAGTACGTGGTAGGATCTCGAGTCTACATTCCAACATGACTGCCTGTGGCACATGAAGATGATGAAGGCTCATTGAGGATTTACTTTCCGCTGTGTTAGTTCTGAACATTGTTGAGCTAGTCCATGTGACTATGCAATTTGTAAGGTTTTATTTTACCCTCTGGATCAACGATGTAGTAATTTGATACTATTGCAATGATTACTATATTTTGTAATGTGTGTGCTATCAGTGATCCCGGGAATAGCACTATACACAGGTATCTTATCTTTATTAAAAGGTAGGGTGCTACAAAATGGTATCAGAGCATAGTGTTGCCTGTAGGATCGAGACCCTAGGTTTGGATTAGAAATAGGAAGACCCTAGGATGAAAAATTTGTCTAATCCTATTTGAATCAAAAATATGATTGCTTTGTGAACTTCTAGTACTCTCATCTATTCCATCTTCAGAAATGTTTTCCTCTTGCCTTAGATGACCTACCTTATGAAATCCATCAAGGAAGTAGAGATGATGACCTTGCTCCTGAAATGAGGGACGGATGCTTCATATGACATTCTTCGACTCTACTAGAAGTGTTGCATGGAAGACCAAAGAATAACTTGAAGAAAGACTTCGATGCGACCACACAACACACGAAGATATACCGATGGAGTAGAATAGAAACTTGATGCATCCAATAAAGAAATAGACTAGACCACCATATTCCTCTTTTATTGAACCAGCGATATCGTAACGAAGTATTGATCTTACCAAATTGAGGTATGACCATACTAGTTTGGTTGTGTTTGTGCTATGTTGCTTGATGCTTGTTAGATGCTTGTTGTTTGCTGAATTGCTTTGATCTGCTGTTTGGGTAGGAATCTTCCTTAGAATCTTTCTATCTATTCTCATCTATACCCAACCCAGAGAATATTTTCTCGGCAACTCTCCATGAAGAAAAGAGTAGTGAAACCAACCTAGATGTTTCCTATCAAGATGAAGAAGCATAGAGTGTGAGATACGCAAAACCCTAGTTAAGGACGATAGAAATGTTTTCAAAACAGTTCAATAATGGGGATTGAAACATTGATTCAGTTCTCCATGGAAATTTTATCAAACTTGTGAGGTTGACCAAGTGTTAGAATACGAGATATACCAAACTGAAAACAAGGTAATGATTGGGTGCGACATGGATTGGCCCCCATGACGACTACTCATATTGTTCGCTCTTGTTATGAGGAATGGTAAATCTAGAGAGACGTACCTACAAGAGAGATGTCGATGATAAGCCTGAACCATAGGGTGAATAGATATTATGCCCTTATAGTATGGCAAGTGCTGCCAAGCGTAGGACTACGGTGATTTTGAAGACCCAACCACTAGATGAAAAATAGTGGAAGACTTCAAGTAAGAAGATGAAGGATGCCTTGAAGTGCTCTCATCTTGGTTTTCCGATTGACCCAAAGAGTGACCCATTAGTATCAGAAGTAGTCAACAACCAACCATTTGGGTTAGGAGCCCCACGATGAAGTAAACCTATTCGACCTTCGAGAGATATGTTGTTCACTATATGTGAATAAACAACCACCTATTGGATATTAACTCAAAAACTCTAAGCCATAGATGTTTTCCAAATATGACCCAGTGCCAAGTCATATCCAAGATAAACTTAGCCTAAATCCAAGACCTAAGACTACCTACAAAAGTTTCTTTTAAGGGTGGTAGAAGTCATACCCTTGGATTTTGGGTATACACCAGATGAGATGGTACTTGGAGAAGGTAACACAAGGAGTTTCCCCGGAGTATACTCAAGTACAAGATAATACCCATGGGATGAGTACCCTCAGAAGAATGGATACAATTGATGGTGTGACTGCATATGGTTTAGTGTGAAGTTTTCAAAGCTCAAGGTTAACGTCCAAAATCTCCTCAGAGATGTTCGAAAAAGAAGCAATAGTAGGTATGAACCTACTACAAGACCTGAACCCAAACTGTTCTTTCTAGCCTTTCTCAAATCTCGAGGACGAGATTTCTTTTAAGGGTGGTAGTCTGTCACATCCCGAAATTTTCTAAATTTTGGAATGACAAACAAAAATAAATTTAATGCTTGATTGTTTGAACTTGATTGAAATTTCACAACAAATTAAAACTTTTTGAAGTTATTTAAAAGTAATTTACAAAATAATATTTTTCAAAGAATTCTGGTTTCAAAGTTTTTTTCAAAATTAAACATATTTTGCTTTCAAGATTTTGAAAGTTATAAAAATATTTTCTTTGACAAAATAAAAGCCCTAAATCCTAATTTGATAAGCCATGTCCACATAACCTTAAAGGCCAATGGGCATGCATTATTATTTTACTATTTTGCAAATGAGTATTAAACTAGTCCCTTTTTGTCCTAAAACACTACGTTGGTTTTTACAAATTTTTAGAAATAATTTTAAACTCTTTTGAAAGCTTTAATCAAAGGTTATGAAAGAAATAATCAGAAAAAAATAAACAGAAGCAGCTCAACTAGGCCAGCCCAGAACCAGCAGAGGCAGCCAATCAAGCCCAGCCGGCCAGGAGGCGCGCGCAGGCGCACGAACACCAGTTCGTTGCACGACCTTGTCCTCTCCCCTTCCTCCCCTTTATTTTCCTTTATGTGTGATTAATTGCCCTCCTAATTGTCCCATTTGGCCATCTAATCTCTCCCTCCACTAACCCCTTACCCAGCACGTCCTTCTCCCTCCTTCAGTCATTCTACTTTGTTTCTTTGGTATCTCTATCAACAGAGAACATCATTTTCGTCCAAATTCATCTCTATTCTTCCCCACTCAATTGGACCTTCAAGATGACCTCGGATCTCTGCGCATTCAACACGGAAATTGTTCCCCTTGTCAAGATCGATCCATTCCCGCAAGTCTCATCTCGTTTCTTTCATCGAGCAGGGAGAAATTCAAGTTGCAAGATTCAGATTTTAGAAGGTATAATCCAGATTTCTCCCACCTCGTTGCACCAAATTCATTTTCCTTTGTTCAGTAGATTTATCTAGTGATCCTCTACAACTTTCATGTCAATTTTTTTCATCCGAACAATTTGTTCTGTCAAATATTTCTGACATCATCTATGTTGGCCACGCCGTTCGTTTCCGTCATTTGCCGATTCCGACACAACCCTGCAAATCGACGTCATGATTAACGCCTGAAAGTCGCCGTGAACTGAAGCTAGTCCGTCCGTGAACTGCTGTTGACCAACGCCACTTCAAGATTAACCGAGACTACCAGAGGGTTCTCCTCGACCTCCGCTTCACCTTGATCCTGTCCACTGTCGCTGAGGAGCACCGCAGCGCCGCTATCGTCGGCGTCCGAGACCGGCACAGCTGCGGCCGAGTATCTCCGACGACCAAGTTGGTCACGTCGGTGAGCACTTCCTTTTTCCTTTTGTTCCTCAATCGTTATATCTGAATCCAAGCGGCCCCTTTAGCCTATTTAACTGAACCACTTCAGACTCATCATCTCGATCAGATCGATCAATTGCAGATTTGTGCTAGCTCATAGCTCATGCCAAACTTTGAAATTTCATAACAATAAATCTAGGGCTCCGTTTTAGATGTTTTCTGTGTTGTTAAGTTTGTAATTAAGTTCTCTATAACTTTTGTGTAGAAAGTTTTTCCATCCGAGAAACTTTCTCGGATAATCTTTTCGGACACCACTAGAATTCTAACCGCGTATTGTAAAATCCATACCTTGAGTTCTACACGTCGGTTTCCAACAAACTTTATACCGTTGGAATCAGTAAAATGCCTAGATCATTTTAGACATTTTGCATGTCGGATTCACACACCTTGTTTTCGCGGTATTTCTATGGTCCGCAATATCATTCTTCTACTATGAAAATCATTTAGACACATTCACCGTGTTCAATGATCACATCTCTCCGAATCATTTTATCCTAGTCCATGTTATTCAAATAACAATTGAGTTAATTGAGTAATTCAATATATCACAAATCCACATCCAAGCCTATGTGTAACTCATACTATCTTAGTAAGTGTTTTCACACTCTACCTAATAGTATTTTGAGTTGCGCTATTTGAGATTCATGTGATTTTATCACATGGATCATTCCAATTACCCACTTATGTAGGAAACAACTTTTGACCTTAGTTCCCTGTCAACATTTCCTTCTAAGCATTTGGTTTAGATAATATTTATTTCTTTCTAATTATTTGACTTGACCATTCCATCTCCCAAAGATATATCTTGCAAGCCATGCCTCATGCCATATCTTCTTTGCCCGATTACTAAAATACAATGAATAACAACTTGTTGTTTGCCTTGTTTGATTTTGTTGTTGTTGTTGAATGGTGTGTTTATGTTGTGTTATATTCTATGTTATAGTTGTACGGAGAGGCACGTATTTTGATTAAGAGAAGTGAACGCGCTTCGACTACCAAAAAGGCAAGTGACATTCAAATCCTACTTATTTTATATATGCATTAGTGTTTTGAAACTAGTATGCATGGTAGGATTTTGATTTCAAAAGAAAAGCATTATGCTATGCTTAGAAAACCCTAGTAGTGTGTAGCTACTCCTGAACCTATTGATAGGATACTTTATTTCTGCTCTGCAACATCAAATGCCAAATGTTGTTTCATTGTTTTGATTGTGATGGTTTGAAAAGTGAAAATTAACAACCTTAATGAAACACCCGGGTGGATTTGGAATTGCTTGGTGGGCGGCTACTCAGGGCCACATTGTGGTTGTCATCGCCTGAGGGTGCTCAAATGTTGAGTGGCTACTCAGGGCCACATTGTGGTTGTCATCGCCTGAGGGTGCGCAAATGTTGAGTGGCTACTCAGGGCCACATTGTGGTTGTCATCGCCTGAGGGTGCTCAAATATTGAGTGACTACTCAGGGCCACATTGTGGTTGTCGTCGCCTGAGAGTGCACTTGTGGTTGGCCACTCAGGATTAAAGAGATTACCATGTCGTCCATGTTTTAGTTAGCTTCCAGTGCAGCCTTATGGTATTATGGGCTCTGCCGGGATTAAGTAAGTTGTGAGGGTTCAACTTGTGGCTAGACAATGGGTGGAGGCGACGGCCAAGGGAACGGGTCTAGTTTGTATGGTTGAATTCTTCTTCCGAAAGATCTTGTCTCATTCTTCTCTTGGGAAGGGTGGGTCGTAAGGTGAAAGTGCACAACCTCTCGAGAGTTAAACCTAAGATCTTAGCCGTGTCCCCGGTTATGGACAATTTGAGCTTCTAGGCAAGGAATGTACGGAAGAATCTCATCACCTTTTCTGAATGTATTTAAAATTTGATCAACCTTGTAAAACTCATGGGAGATGTAACCATGTGATTATTCTAAAACCAATGGAGGATTTAACCATGGTGTGATTTCATAATGTCATTCAAGGATTTCAAAACGTTTTGTTTTAAACAAAATATAGGATAAAATTGGCTTTATGCAAATTAGCCTAAGACTCCACTAGCCAAATATCATGTAGATAGTCATGCCTAAAAACTGCCACCATATAAGTGTCATTTGCCGGTACATCATTGTACTCGACCTCCATTCGTGGGGCTGCATATTCAAACGTGCAGGATTTTCACGAGGAGAAGTACGTGGTAGGATCTCGAGTCTACATTCCAACATGACTGCCTGTGGCACATGAAGATGATGAAGGCTCATTGAGGATTTACTTTCCGCTGTGTTAGTTCTGAACATTGTTGAGCTAGTCCATGTGACTATGCAATTTGTAAGGTTTTATTTTACCCTCTGGATCAACGATGTAGTAATTTGATACTATTGCAATGATTACTATATTTTGTAATGTGTGTGCTATCAGTGATCCCGGGAATAGCACTATACACAGGTATCTTATCTTTATTAAAAGGTAGGGTGCTACAATACATGTCATGATAAGTACAGTGAGATTTAATTGGGCATTACGACAAAGTACATAGACCGCCATCCAACTGCATCTATGCCTAAAAAGTCCACCTTCAGGTTATCATCCGAACCCCTTCCAGTATTAAGTTGCAAAGCAACAGACAATTGCATTAAGTATGGTGCGTAATGTAATCAACAACTACATCCTTAGACATAGGGCCAATGTTTTATCCCTAGTGGCAACAGCACAACACAACCTTAGAACTTTCATCCTTGTCCCAGGTGTCAATGCAGGCATGAACCCACTATCGAGCATAAATACTCCCTCTTGGAGTTAAGAGCAAAAACTTGGCCAGAGCCTCTACTAATAACGGAGAGCATGCAAGATCATAAACAACACATATGTAATAACTTTATAATTAACATAACATGGTATTCTCTATCCATCGGATCCCGACAAACACAACATAGAGTATTACAGATAGATGATCTTGATCATGTTAGGCAGCTCAAAAGATCCAACAATGAAGCACAATGAAGAGAAGACAACCATCTAGCTACTGCTATGGACCCATAGTCCAGGGGTGAACTACTCACTCATCACTCCGGAGGCGACCATGGCGGTGTAGAGTCCTCCGGGAGATGAATCCCCTCCGGCAGGGTGCCGGAGGAGATCTCCGAATCCCCGAGATGGGATTGGCGGCGGCGGCGTCTCAGTAAGGTTTTCCGTATCGTGGTTTTTCGCATCAGGGGTTTCGCGACGGAGGCTTTAAGTAGGCGGAAGGGCAACGTGGGGGGCCACACGAGGGCCCCACACCACAGGTCGGTGCGGCCAAGGCCTGGGCCACGCCGCCCTATGGTGGCGGCCCCTCGTGGCCCCACTTCGACTCCTCTTCTGTCTTCCGGAGGCTTCGTGGCAAAATAGGACCCTGGGTCTTGATTTCGTCCAATTCGGAGAATATTTCGTTACTAGGATTTCTGAAACCAAAAACAGCAGTAAAACGACAAGCGGCTCTTCGGCATCTTGTTAATAGGTTAGTTCCAGAAAATGCACGAATATGACATAAAGTGTGCATAAAACATGTAGGTATCATCAATAATATGGCATGGAACATAAGAAATTATCGATACGTCGGAGACGTATCAGCATCCCCAGCTTAGTTCTCGCTCGTCCCGAGCGGGTAAAACGATAACAAAGATAATTTCTGAAGTGACATGCCATCATAACCTTGATCATACTATTTGTAAACATATGTAATGAATGCAGCGATCTAAACAATGGTAATGACATGAGTAAACAAGTGAATCATAAAGCAAAGACTTTTCATGAATAGTACTTCAAGACAAGCATCAATAAGTCTTGCATAAGAGTTAACTCATAAAGAAATAAATCAAAGTAAAGGTATTGAAGCAACACAAAGGAAGATTAAGTTTCAGCGGTTGCTTTCAACTTGTAACATGTATATCTCATAGATAATTGTCAACATAGAGTAATATAACAAGTGCAATATGCAAGTATGTAAGAATCAATGCACAGTTCACACAAGTGTTTGCTTCTTGAGGTGGAGAGAGATAGGTGAACTCGACTCAACATAAAGGTAAAAAGAATGGTCCTTCAAAGAGGAAAGCATCGATTGCTATATTTGTGCTAGAGCTTTTATTTTGAAAACATGAAACAATTTTGTCAACGGTAGTAATAAAGCATATGAGTTATGTAAATTATATCTTACAAGTTGCAAGTCTCATGCATAGTATACTAATAGTGCCCGCACCTTGTCCTAATTAGCTTGGACTACCGGATCTTTGCAATACTCATGTTTTAACCAAGTGTCACAATGGGGTACCTCCATGCCGCCTGTACAAAGGTCTAAGGAGAAAGCTCGCATTTTGGATTTCTCGCTTTTGATTATTCTCAACTTAGACATCCATACCGGGACAACATGGACAACGGATAATGGACTCCTCTTTAATGCATAAGCATGTGGCAACAATTATTATTCTCATATGAGGTTGAGGATATATGTCCAAAACTGAAACTTCCACCATGAATCATGGCTTTAGTTAGCGGCCCAATGTTCTTCTCTAACAATATGTATGCTCCAACCATTAAGGTGGTAGATCTCTCTTACTTCGGACAAGACGGACATGCATAGCAACTCACATGATATTCAACAAAGAATAGTTGATGGCGTCCCCGAAACATGGTTATCGCACAACAAGCAACTTAATAAGAGATAAAGTGCATAAGTACATATTCAATACCACAATAGTTTTCAAGCTATTTGTCCCATGAGCTATATATTGCAAAGGTGAATGATGGAATTTTAAAGGTAGCACTCAAGCAATTTACTTTGGAATGGCGGAGAAATACCATGTAGTAGGTAGGTATGGTGGACACAAATGGCATAGTGGTTGGCTCAAGTATTTTGGATGCATGAGAAGTATTCCCTCTCGATACAAGGTTTAGGCTAGCAAGGTTATTTGAAACAAACACAAGGATGAACGGTACAGCAAAACTCACATAAAAGACATATTGTAAACATTATAAGACTCTACACCGTCTTCCTTGTTGTTCAAAACTCAATACTAGATATTATCTAGACTCTAGAGAAACCAAATATGCAAACCAAATTAGCAAGCTCTAAGTATTTCTTCATTAATGGGTGCAAAGTATATGATGCAAGAGATTAAACATGAGCACAACAATTGCCAAGTATCAAATTATCCAAGACATTTTAGAATTACTACATGTAGTATTTCCCAATTCCAACCATATAACAATTTAACGAAGAATAAACTTCGCCATGAATACTATGAGTAGAGCCTAAGGACATACTTGTCCATATGCTACAGCGGAGCGTGTCTCTCTCCCATAAAGTGAATGCTAGGGTCCATTTTATTCAAACAAAACAAAAACAAAAACAAACCGACGCTCCAAGCAAAGTGCATAAGATGTGACGGAATAAAAATATAGTTTCAGGGGAGGAACCTGATAATGTTGTCGATGAAGAAGGGGATGCCTTGGGCATCCCCAAGCTTAGACGCTGGAGTCTTCTTAGAATATGCAGGGGTGAACCACCGGGGCATCCCCAAGCTTAGAGCTTTCACTCTCCTTGATCATATTGTATCATACTCCTCTTTTGATCCTTGAAAACTTCCTCCACACCAAACTCGAAACAACTCATTAGAGGGTTAGTGCACAATAAAAATTCACATGTTCAGAGGTGACACAATCATTCTTAACACTTCTGGACATTGCATAAAGCTACTGGACATTAATGGATCAAAGAAATTCATCCAACATAGCAAAAGAGGCAATGCGAAATAAAAGGTAGAATCTGTCAAAAACAGAACAGTCCGTAAAGATGGATTTTATTAGGGCACCAGACTTGCTCAAATGAAAATGCCCAAATTGAATGAAAGTTGCGTACATATCTGAGGATCATGCACGTAAATTGGCTTAATTTTCTGAGCTACCTACAGGGAGGTAGACCCAGATTCGTGACAGCAAAGAAATCTGGAACTGCGCAGTAATCCAAATCTAGTACTTACTTTACTATCAAAGACTTTACTTGGCACAACAAAACATAAAACTAAGATAAGAAGAGGTTGCTACAGTAGTAAACAACTTCCAAGACTCAAATATAAAACAAAAATACTGTAGTAAAAACATGGGTTGTCTCCCATAAGCGCTTTTCTTTAACGCCTTTCGGCTAGGCGCAGAAAGTGTATATCAAGTAACATCAAGAGATGAAGCATCAACATCATAATTTGTTCTAATAATAGAATCATAAGGTAACTTCATTCTCTTTCTAGGGAAGTGTTCCATACCTTTCTTGAGAGGAAATTGATATTTAATATTACCTTCCTTCATATCAATAGTAGCACCAACAGTTCGAAGAAAAGGTCTTCCCAATATAATGGGGCAAGATGCATTGCATTCAATATCCAAGACAACAAAATCAACGGGGACAAGGTTATTGTTAACCATAATATGAACATTATCAACTCTCCCCAAAGGTTTCTTTTAGCATTATCGGCGAGATTAACATCCGGATAACAGTTTTTCAATGGTGGCAAGTCAAGCATATCATAGACTTTCTTAGGCATAACGAAATACTTGCACCAAGATCACATAAAGCATTACAATCAAAATCTTTGACTCTTATTTTAATGATGGGCTCCCAACCATCCTCTAGCTTTCTAGGAATAGAAGTTTCAAGTTTTAGTTTCTCTTCTCTAGCTTTTATGAGAGCATTTGTAATATGTTTTGTGAAAGCCAAATTTATAGCACTAGCATTAGGACTTTTAGCAAGTTTTTGTAAGAACTTTATAACTTCAGAGATGTGGCAATCATCAAAATCTAAATCATTACAATCTAAAGCAATGGGATTATCATCCCCAAGGTTGGAAAAAATTTCAGCAGTTTTATCACGAGCAGTTTGACGGTTTTAGCGGTTCGAGTAATTTTTCGCGCTTTGCACTAGGAGTGGAAACATTGCCAACACCAATTATTTTACCATTAATAGTAGGAGGTGCAGCAACATGTGAATCATTAGCATTGCTAGTGGTGTTAATAGTCCAAACTTTAGCTACATTTTTCTCTTTAGCTAGTTTTTCATTTTCTTCTCTATCCCACCTAGCACGCAGCTTCAGCCATTAATCTTATATTCTCATTAATTCTAACTTGGATGGCATTTGCTGTAGTAACAATTTTATTTTCAATATCCCTATTAGGAATAACTTTCGATTTCAAAAGATCAACATCAGAGGCAAGACTATCAACCTTAGAAGCGAGAATATCAATTTTATTGAGCTTTTCCTCAACAGATTTGTTAAAGGCAGTTTGTGTATTAATAAATTCTTTAAGCATAGCTTCAAGTCTAGGGGGTGTATTCCTATTATTGTTGTAATAATTCCCATAAGAATTAGCATAACCGTTACCATTATTATAAGGATATGGCCTATAGTTATTACTAGAATTGTTCCGATAAGCATTGTTGTTGAAATTATTATTTTTAATGAAGTTTACATCAACATGTTCTTCTTGGGCAACCAATGAAGCTAGCGGAACATTATTAGGATCAACATTAGTCCTATCATTCACAAGCATAGACATAATAGCATCAACCTTATCATTCAAGGAAGAGGATTATTAACCAGAATTTACCTTCTTACCTTGTGGAGCTCTTTCCGTGTGCCATTCAGAGTAATTAATCATCATATTATCAAGAAGCTTTGTTGCTTCACCAAGAGTGATGGACATAAAGGTACCTCCAGCAGCTGAATCCAATAAATTCCGCGAAGAAAAGTTTAGTCCTGCATAGAAGGTTTGGATGATCATCCAAGTAGTCAGTCCATGGGTTGGGCAATTTTTAACCAAAGATTTCATTCTTTCCCAAGCTTGAGCAACATGTTCATTATCGAATTGTTTAAAATTCATTATGCTACTCCTCAAAGATATAATTTTAGCAGGGGGATAATATCTACCAATAAAAGCATCCTTGCATTTAGTCCAGGAATCAATACTATTCTTAGGCAGAGATAGCAACCAATCTTTAGCTCTTCCTCTTAATGAGAAAGGAAACAATTTTAATTTTATAATGTCACCATCTACATCTTGATACTTTTGCATTTCACACAATTCAACAAAATTATTGAGATGGGCAGCGAGCATCATCGGAACTAACACCGAGAAAATTGCTCTCGCATAACAAGATTCAGTAAAGCAGGTTTAATTTCAAATAATTCTGCTGTAGTAGCAGGTGGAGAAATAGGTGTGCATAGGAAATCATTATTATTTGTGCTAGTGAAGTCACACAACTTAGTATTTTCAGGGGTGGCCATTTTAGCAGTAGTAAATAAAGCAAACTAGATAAAGTAAATGCAAGTAAACTAATTTTTTGTGTTTTTGATATAGCAAACAAGGTAGTAAATAAAATAAAGCAAGACAAAAACAAAGTAAAGAGGTTGAGAAGTGGAGACTCCCCTTGCAGCGTGTCTTGATCTCCCCGGCAACGGCGCCAGAAAAAGAGCTTGATGGCGTGTAACTCACACGTTCGTTGGGAACCCCAAGAGGAAGGTATGATGCGCACAGCAGCAAGTTTTCCCTCGGAAAGAAACCAAGGTTTATCGAACCAGGAGGAGCCAAGAAGCACGTTGAAGGTTGATGGCGGCGGGATGTAGTGCGGCGCAACACCGGAGATTCCGGCGCCAACGTGGAACCTGCACAACACAACCAAAGTACTTTGCCCCAACGAAACAGTGAGGTTGTCAATCTCACCGGCTTGCTGTAACAAAGGATTAACCGTATTGTGTGGAAGATGATTGTTTGCAAAGAACAGTAAAGAACAATAGCAGTTGATTTGTATTCGATGTAAAAGAATGGACCGGGGTCCACAGTTCACTAGCGGTGTCTCTCCCATAAGATAAATAGCATGTTGGGTGAACAAATTACAGTCGGGCAATTGACAAATAAAGAGAGCATGACAATGCACATACATGATATGATGAGTATTGTGAGATTTAATTGGGCATTACAACAAAGTACATAGACTGCTATCCAGCATGCATCTATGCCTAAAAAGTCCACCTTCAGGTTATCATCCGAACCCCTTCCAGTATTAAGTTGCAAAACAACAGACAATTGCATTAAGTATGGTGCGTAATGTAATCAATAACTACATCCTCGGACATAGCATCAATGTTTTATCCCTAGTGGCAACAGCACATCCACAACCTTAGAACTTTCCGTCACTCGTCCCGGATTTAATGGAGGCATGAACCCACTATCGAGCATAAATACTCCCTCTTGGAGTTAAGAGCAAAAACTTGGCCGGAGCCTCTACTAATAACGGAGAGCATGCAAGATCATAAACAACACATAGGTAATAGATTGATAATCAACATAACATAGTATTCTCTATCCATCGGATCCCGACAAACACAACATATAGAATTACGAGATAGATGATCTTGATCATGTTAGGCAGCTCACAAGATCCGACAATGAAGCACATGAGGAGAAGACAACCATCTAGCTACTGCTATGGACCCATAGTCCAGGGGTGAACTACTCACTCATCACTCCGGAGGCGACCATGGCGGTGAAGAGTCCTCCGGGAGAATATACCCCTCTCCGGCAGGGTGCCGGAGGCGATCTCCAGAATCCCCCGAGATGGGATTGGCGGCGGCGGCGTCTCAGTAAGGTTTTCTGTATCGTGGCTCTCGGTACTGGGGGTTTCGCGATGAAGGCTTTAAGTAGGCGGAAGGGCAACGCGGGGGGCCACACGAGGGCCCCACACACCAGGGCCGCGCGGCCAAGGTCCAGGCCAGCAGCTCAAGAGCAGATTGACTTCAGCCCCAATATTCATCATGCCGGACATCACCAAGCCATTTGACGTCTATTGTGACGCCTCCAAGATTGGTCTTGGATGTGTGTTGATGCAAGAAGGCAAGGTGATATCATATCTGTCTAGGCAACTCAAGCAACATGAGCAGAATTATCCAACCCATGACTTAGAGCTAGCAGTAGTAGTTTTAGCCTTGAAAGTATGGCGTCATTACCTCATGGGTAATCGATGCGAGATCTATTCGGATCACAAGAGCCTGAAGTATATCTTCACTCAGAAGGAGCTGAATATGAGGCAGCGAAGATGGATAGAGTTAATCAAGAATTACGATATGGAGATTCACTACCACCCCGGCAAGGCCAATGTGGTAGCGGATGCCCTGAGTAGACTGCCGTGTGATACGTCTCCGACGTATCGATAATTTCTTATGTTCCATGCCACATTATTGATGATATCTACATGTTTTATACACATTATATGTCGTATTTATGCATTTTCTGGCACTAACCTATTAACGAGATGCCGAAGAGCCAGTTGCTGTTTTCTGCTGTTTTTGTTTTCAGAAATCCTACAAAGGAAATATTCTCGGAAGTGGACGAAATCAACGTCCAGGGTCCTATTTTTGCACGAAGCTTCCAGAAGACCGAGGGGGAAAGGAAGTGGGGCCATGAGGCGCCGCCACAATAGGGCGGCGCGGCCTGGACCTTGGCCGCGCGGCCCTGGTGTGTGGGGCCCTCGTGTGGCCCCCCGCGTTGCCCTTCCGCCTACTTAAAGCCTTCGTCGTGAAACCCCCGGTACCGAGAGCCACGATACAGTAAACCTTACTGAGACGCCGCCGCCGCCAATCCCATCTCGGGGGATTCTGGAGATCGCCTCCGGCACCCTGCCGGAGAGGGGAATCATCTCCCGGAAGACTCTTCACCGCCATGGTCGCCTCCGGAGTGATGAGTGAGTAGTTCACCCCTGGACTATGGGTCCATAGCAGTAGCTAGATGGTTGTCTTCTCCTCATGTGCTTCATTGTCGGATCTTGTGAGCTGCCTAACATGATCAAGATCATCTATCCGTAATTCTATATGTTGTGTTTGTCGGGATCCGATGGATAGAGAATACTATGTTATGTTGATTATCAATCTATTACCTATGTGTTGTTTATGATCTTGCATGCTCTCCGTTATTAGTAGAGGCTCGGCCAAGTTTTTGCTCTTAACTCCAAGAGGGAGTATTTATGCTCGATAGTGGGTTCATGCCTCCATTAAATCTGGGACGAGTGACGGAAAGTTCTAAGGTTGTGGATGTCTTGTTGCCACTAGGGATAAAACATTGATGCTATGTCCGAGGATGTAGTTATTGATTACATTACGCACCATACTTAATGCAATTGTCTGTTGTTTTGCAACTTAATACTTGGAAGGGGTTCGGATGATAACCTGAAGGTGGACTTTTTAGGCATAGATGCATGCTGGATAGCAGTCTATGTACTTTGTCGTAATGCCCAATTAAATCTCACAATACTCATCATATCATGTATGTGCATTGTCACGCTCTCTTTATTTGTCAATTGCCCGACTGTAATTTGTTCACCCAACATGCTATTTATCTTATGGGAGAGACACCTCTAGTGAACTGTGGACCCCGGTCCATTCTTTTACATCGAATACAAATCAACTGCTATTGTTCTTTACTGTTCTTTGCAAACAATCATCATCCACACTATACATCTAATCCTTTGTTACAGCAAGCCGGTGAGATTGACAACCTCACTGTTTCGTTGGGGCAAAGTACTTTGGTTGTGTTGTGCAGGTTCCACGTTGGCGCCGGAATCCCTGGTGTTGCGCCGCACTACATCCCGCCGCCATCAACCTTCAACGTGCTTCTTGGCTCCTCCTGGTTCGATAAACCTTGGTTTCTTTCTGAGGGAAAACTTGCCGCTGTAAGCATCACACCTTCCTCTTGGGGTTCCCAACGGACGCGTGTCTGTACGCGTATCAAGCTCTTTTTCGGCGCCGTTGCCGGGGAGATCAAGACATGCTTGCAAGGGGAGTCTCCACAATCCAATCTCTTTACTTTGTTTTTGTCTTGCTTTATTTTATTTACTACTTTGTTTGCTGCATTATATCAAAACACAAAAAAATTAGTTGCTAGTTTTACTTTATTTACTGTCTTGCACTCTATATCAAAAACACAAAAAAAAATTAGTTACTTGCATTTGCTTTACTTATTTCAACATGTTTCCTTTTAATTTTACTGTAAAAGATATACCTGTGGGACAAGGGTCTATAATTGGAAGAGATAATATAGAAGAATTTTTCACCCATGTTAGTATGCATGAGGATCTTAAAGATATACCCCTTGCAAAAGCTGTCCCTACTTATGAAGATGCCTCTGTTTGTTTGGTACGCATGTTGGAATCTAGATTTATTAGTCTCAACCCCATGATACAACACATGTTTCTTACACTTTCTGATATGGAGCGGGGAGAGAAGAGAGATTTTGTTCTAAAAGTCTTAGTGCGAGAATTTGAAGATATAGTTAAAGAAGCTAGAAAAGTTTTTATTAAGCACAAGAAACTTGGTTCATTCTCAGATTTTAAAAGAACACTTGAAAAGATGGACATGGATAGAATAAGGTACACTAATAATATTAATGATGATGGGGAGATTAAAGCACCAATACCATGTAAGCTCCTAGCGATGCACGAAGCTCTAGATGATAATTATGCTTGGCTTGTTCCTGAAAATTTGTTTGATGAGAGTAGCAAGCCCAAGACTAATGAAAAGGGAGCCGCTGAAACTTATGTATCCAGCATACTATGCATGGTTGAGAAAACTCCCGACACCCCCGGTTATGATGTTGATGCTTCATCTCTTGATAATACCTGATATACACTTTCTGCGCCTAGCTGAAAGGCGTTAAAGAAAAGCGCTTATGGGAGACAACCCATGTTTTTACTACAGTATTTTTA
This sequence comes from Lolium rigidum, assembly GCF_022539505.1. Lineage (NCBI taxonomy): Eukaryota > Viridiplantae > Streptophyta > Magnoliopsida > Poales > Poaceae > Lolium > Lolium rigidum. The sequence goes on along the minus strand of NC_061514.1, from coordinate 80,172,773 downwards.
TTTTATATTTGAGTCTTGGAAGTTGTTTACTACTGTAGCAACCTCTCCTTATCTTAGTTTTGTGCATTGTTGTGCCAAATAAAGTCGTTGATAGTAAGGTTCATACTAGATTTGGATTACTCGCAGTAAACAGATTTCTTTGTCGTCACGAATTTCGACCTGCCTCTCCGTAGGTAGCTCAGAAAAATATGCCAATTTACGTGCGTGATCCTCGAGATATGTACGCAACTTTCATTCAATTTGGGCATTTTCATTTGAGCAAGTCTGGTGCCTCAATAAAATCCATCTTTACGGATCTGTTCTGTTTTGACAGATTCTGCCTTTCATTTCGCATTGCCTCTTTTGCTATGGTGGATGAATTTCTTTGTTCCATTAATGTCCAAGTAGCTTTATGCAATGTCCAGAAGTGTTAAGAATGATTATGTCACCTCTGAACATGTTAATTTTTATTATGCACTAACCCTCTAATGAGTTGTTTCGAGTTTGGTGTGGAGGAAGTTTTCAAGGATCAAGAGAGGGAGATGATACAATATGATCAAGGAGAGTGAAAGCTCTAAGCTTGGGGATGCCCCGGTGGTTCACCCCTGCATATTTTAAGAAGACTCAAGCGTCTAAGCTTGGGGATGCCCAAGGCATCCCCTTCTTCATCGACAACATTATCGAGTTCCTCCCTGAAACTATATTTTTATTCCATCACATCTTATGTGCTTTACTTGGAGCGTCGGTTTGTTTTTGTTTTTGTTTTTGTTTGAATAAAATGGATCCTAGCATTAATTGTGTGGGAGAGAGACACGCTCCGCTGTTGCATATGGAAAAATATGTCCTTAGGCTTTACTCATAGTATTCATGGCGAAGGTTGAATCTTCTTCGTTAAATTGTTATATGGTTGGAATCGGGAAATGCTACATGTAGTAATTCTAAAATGTCTTGAATAATTTGATACTTGGCAATTGTTGTGCTCATGTTTAAGCTCTTGCATCATATACTTTGCACCTATTAATGAAGAAACACCTAGAGCTTGCTAAATTTGGTTTGCATATTTGGTCTCTCTAAAGTCTAGATAATTTCTAGTATTGAGTTTTGAACAACAAAGAAGACGGTGTAGAGTCTTATAATGTTTACAATATGTCTTTTATGTGAGTTTTGCTGGACCGGTTCATCCTTGTGTTTGTTTCAAATAACCTTGCTAGCCTAAACCTTGTATCGAGAGGGAATACTTCTCATGCATCCAAAATCCTTGAGCCAACCACTATGCCATTTGTGTCCACCATACTTATCTACTACATGGTATTTCTCCGCCATTCCAAAGTAAATTGCTTGAGTGCTACCTTTAAAATTTCTATCCTTTACCTTTGCAATATATAGCTCATGGGACAAATAGCTTAAAAACTATTGTGGTATTGAATATGTACTTATGCACTTTATCTCTTATTAAGTTGCTTGTTGTGCGATAACCATGTTTTCTGGGGACGCCATCAACTACTCTTTTTTGAATATCATGTGAGTTGCTATGCATGTCCGTCTTGTCTGAAGTAAGGGAGATTTACCACTTTATTGGTTAGAGCATGCATATTGTTAGAGAAGAACATTGGGCCGCTAACTAAAGCCATGAATCATGGTGGAAGTTTCAGTTTTGGACATATATCCTCAATCTCATATGAGAACATTAATTATTGCTACATGCTTATGCATCAAAGAGGAGTCCATTATACTGTTGTCTATGTTGTCCCGGTATGGATGTCTAAGTTGAGAATAATCAAAAGCGAGAAATCCAAATGCGAGCTTTCTCCTTAGACCTTTGTACGAGCGGCATGGAGGTACCCCTTTGTGACACTTGGTTAAAACATGTGTATTGCGATGATCCCGGTAATCCGAGCTAATTAGGACAAGGTGCGGGCACTATTAGTATACTATGCATGAGGCTTGCAACTTGTAAGATATAATTTACATGATACATATGCTTTATTACTACCGTTGACAAAATTGTTTCTTGTTTTCAAAATCAAAGCTCTAGCACAAATATAGCAATCAATGCTTCCCTCTTTGAAGGACCTTTCTTTTACTTTTATGTTGAGTCAGTTCACCTGTTTCTCTCCACCTCAAGAAGCAAACACTTGTGTGAACTGTGCATTGATTCCTACATACTTGCATATTGCACTTGTTATATTACTCTATGTTGACAATATCCATGAGATACACATGTTACAAGTTGAAAGCAACCGCTGAAACTTAATCTTCCTTTGTGTTGCTTCAATACCTTTACTTTGATTTATTGCTTCATGAGTTAACTCTTATGCAAGACTTATTGATGCTTGTCTTGAAGTGCTATTCATGAAAAGTCTTTGCTTTATGATTCAGTTGTTTACTCATGTCACTACCATTGTTTTGATCGCTGCATTCATTACATATGCTTACAATAGTATGATCAAGGTTATGATGGCATGTCACTCCAGAAATTATCTTTGTTGTCGTTTACCTGCTCGGGACGAGCAGAACTAAGCTTGGGGATGCTGATACGTCTCCGACGTATCGATAATTTCTTATGTTCCATGCCACATTATTGATGATATCTACATGTTTTATACACATTATATGTCGTATTTATGCATTTTCCGGCACTAACCTATTAACGAGATGCCGAAGAGCCGATTCTATGTTTTACGCTGTTTTTGTTTTCAGAAATCTTACAAAGGAAATATTCTTGGAATTGGACGAAATCAACGCCCAGGGTCCTATTTTTGCATGAAGCTTCCAGAAGACCGAGGGGGAAAGGAAGTGGGGCCACGGGGCGCCGCCACAACAGGGCGGCGCGGCTTGGACCTTGGCCGCGCGGCCCTGGTGTGTGGGGCCCTCGTGTGGCCCCCCGCGTTGCCCTTCTGCCTACTTAAAGCCTTCGTCGCGAAACCCCCAGTACCGAGAGCCACGATACGGAAAACCTTCGCGAGACGCCGCCGCCGCCAATCCCATCTCGGGGGATTACCGGAGATCGCCTCCGGCACCCTGCCGGAGAGGGGAATCATCTCCCGGAGGACTCTTCACCGCCATGGTCGCCTCCGGAGTGATGAGTGAGTAGTTCACCCCTGGACTATGGGTCCATAGCAGTAGCTAGATGGTTGTCTTCTCCTCATGTGCTTCATTGTCGGATCTTGTGAGCTGCCTAACATGATCAAGATCATCTATCTGTAATTATATATGTTGTGTTTGTCGGGATCCAATGGATAGAGAATACTATGTTATGTTGATTATCAATCTTTTACCTATGTGTTGTTTATGATCTTGCATGCTCTCCGTTATTAGTAGAGGCTCTGGGCAAGTTTTTGCTCTTAACTCCAAGAGGGAGTATTTATGCTCGATAGTGGGTTCATGCCTCCATTAAATCTGGGACATTGACAGAAAGTTCTAAGGTTGTGGATGTCTTGTTGCCACTAGGGATAAAACATTGATGCTATGTCCGAGGATGTAGTTATTGATTACATTACGCACCATACTTAATGCGGTTATGCTGTTGTTTTGCAACTTAATACTGGAAGGGGTTCGGATGATAACCTGAAGGTGGACTTTTTAGGCATAGATGCATGCTTGGATAGCGGTCTATGTACTTTGTCGTAATGCCCAATTAAATCTCACAATACTCATCATATCATGTATGTGCATTTTCATGCTCTCTTTATTTGTCAATTGCCCGACTGTAATTTGTTCACCCAACATGCTATTTATCTTATGGGAGAGACACCTCTAGTGAACTGTGGACCCCGGTCCATTCTTTTACATCGAATACAAATCAGCTGCTATTGTTCTTTACTGTTCTTTGCAAACAATCATCATCCACACTATACATCTAATCCTTTGCTACAGCAAGCCGGTGAGATTGACAACCTCACTGTTTCGTTGGGGCAAAGTACTTTGGTTGTGTTGTGCAGGTTCCACGTTGGCGCCGGAATCCCTGGTGTTGTGCCGCACTACATCCCGCCGCCATCAACCTTCAACGTGCTTCTTGGCTCCTCCTGGTTCGATAAACCTTGGTTTATTTCTGAGGGAAAACTTGCCGCTGTACGCATCACACCTTCCTCTTGGGGTTCCCAACGGACGCGTGCTGTACGCGTATCACCGTGTCAGTTGAACTCCATGATCGCAGAAGAGCAACCTAGTTTGCATCAAGAATTTGAGCAATTTAGACTGGAGCTAGTTAGTGAAGGATTTCTAGCAAGCATTGAACTCCAGCCTACCTTGATTAGTCAGATAAAGGAAGCTCAGAAGGGAAATGCAAGAATTGATGGAATCAAGAGTCAAATAGCTGCAGGAAAGGCACCTGGATTTACCGAAGATGAAGAAGGAGTTCTTTGGTACAACGCACGCCTATGCGTACCGTCAGATTCGGAGTTGAAACAAGTCATTTTGAAGGAAGCCCATGACACCCTTTACTCCATTCATCCCGGAGGAACCAAGATGTACCAAGACTTGAAGGAACAATTTTGGTGGCATGGAATGAAGAGAGAAATTGGAAGTTACATCGCCAAGTGTGATATCTGTCAGAGAGTCAAGGCCGAACATCAGCGACCCGCAGGATTACTGCAGCCATTACCGATTCCCGAATGGAAGTGGGATTCGGTAGGAATGGACTTCATCACCGGATTGCCCAAATCAAGTAGAGGAAATGATTCTATTTGGGTAGTGGTTGATAGATTAACCAAGGTAGCCCATTTCATCCCCGTCAAGACCACCTATCAAGGCCCCAAGCTAGCAGAGTTATATATCTCCAGAATAGTCAGCCTGCACGGAACCCCCAAGTCAATTGTGTCCGATAGAGGATCCCAATTCACCTCAAGATTACGCGCGAAAGTACATGAAGGACTAGGAACCCGTCTGAATTTCAGCATGACTTATCACCCGCGAGTCGATGGACAGACCGAGAGAGTCAACCAGATACTGGAAGATATGTTGAGAGCATGTGTGCTCGAATATGGATCTAAATGGGAAGACTGCCTGCCTTACGCAGAATTCTCGTACAACAACAGTTATCAAGCCAGTTGGCAAATGGCCCCCTTTGAAGCTTTGTACGGAAGGAAGTGCCGTACCCCTCTGAACTGGTTAGAAGTCGAAGATAGTCAAATCTTTGGACCCGATATCCTCCGAGAAGCTGAAGAGAAGGTTCACAAGATCCGTGAATACCTCAAGACTGCTCAGTCAAGACAGAAGAGTTACGCCGACAAGAGACGCCGAGAGATGACCTTAAATATCGGAGAATTTGTGTATCTCAAAGTATCACCTCTTAAAGGAATGCAGAGATTCCAACTTAGAGGAACGCTTGCACCCCGATATGTTGGACCCTTCAAAGTTCTGAGTCGCCGAGGAGAAGTATCTTATCAACTGGAACTGCCGGAGAAAATGGAAGCTGTGCATGATGTGTTTCACATCTCGTTAATTCGGAAGTGTTTGGAAGTTCCTGAGAAGACGTAAGTTTTCAAGAACATCGACCACAGATCCGTGGATATCAACAAGGACTTGACCTATCGCGAAGTACCTATTCGCATCCTGGAAGAAGCCTTCAGAACCACCCGCACAAGGAGTATCAAGTTCCTAAAGATTCAATGGAGTAACCATACCGAAGAAGAAGCCACTTGGGAGCGAGAAGAAGATATGAAGAAGGAATTCCTAGATCTCTTTAGTACCTAGTTTTCTTTAAGATCTCGGGACGAGATCTTTTGTAAGGGGGAAGGGTTTGTAACATCCCAATTTTCAAATCAATGAGACAAGGAGTTTCCCATATTGAAAATTTAGAACTAACAAAAACTTTTAATTAAATATGATGCCATGCTTAGTGTTGCATATGTGCATAGTAATCATACATGAATGAATTGATGTTTGCCATGATGATTGTTTGTGTGGTTTTTCAAGATGCTTAAACCCTAGCACATGATCATGGAGACCAAAAAGAGAGAAAGAAAAGAAATGGAAAAATACAAATAATCACTCACATACACTTATGGCCATTTTTGAAAATCCTCGACCAAGGCCATATATAATGGCTTGTGCCAATGCTTGGGAAACCTCAATAGACTAATAACAAACACATTTGAATCAAATAAACACAAATCAAAAGCAAAGGAAATTCAAATTCTAATCACATGTGATAATGGTCAAATCTGCCCATAATAAAATGTTACCCACTTTGAGCCTTTCTATTAAGCAAATCCAAAACTAAACCCTCCCATCTTTTTCCACCTCATCCAAGAGCATATCAAGGTGAACACTTTTTGTGTTGACAACCATAGTTGACTCTGCCTCTATTGCTTAATATAAAATTGACAAATAGCAACATTGAAATAAAAAGAAGATCATACCCATTTTGAGATTTCACAAACCTACACCATTTTGCACACCACCACCACCACTATGCTCCAAACATTATTCAAATCAACTCCACCAAAAAGATTTGCAAAATTCAAACAAAATGTTCTTGCGGCCATTTGGTCGAACACATTGCAGGCAAGAATCTACTTTTGCAACACATGCTATTACCCAGCAGTTCTTTGCCTAAACTTGAGACCAACCCTGATCAAACTTGTACCTCTATGTCCCCTGCATCAAACCAAGCCATTAGTTTGTGGATTAAAGCATAGACAAGGTCAGGACAAGCCCATGACGAGCACCCTTGCCACCTCCATGACACCTCCCATCTCTGGTCCTCTCCCTCTCTTTAACCTTGTCACAGAGCATCTCCAGACCACCCTGCACTAGCCCATGCCAAGCCCTGGCACGCGAGAGGCCGGCATTGGCCAGCCCCGTACGCGCCCAAATCATCCCAGGCGTGCCAGCACGCGCGCTCACCGCGCACTGGACGCGCCAGAGCGGCAGCACGCGCCGCCGCATCCGTCCTTCCCTGCCACTCCGTCTCTGCGCACAGCATCTCCGCGCCAACGGCTACCAGATGGACACACTCAAGCGCCTGCGCGAGCTCTGTTGCCGCCACCCGCGAATAAACTTGTCGCCGGACCCGTAGCATGCGCCGCCCTCTCCTGCACCGTCCTGTCTTGCTTTTGCCGCGCCAGCTAGCACGCGAGGCTCACCATGATGCCAGCGACCCCGTGCCGTCCTTACCTTGCCCCTTCGCGCACCAGAACGGCCGCGCCATGATCGACCTCCACGGGCACCCGCAGCTCCCCTTCGCCGCTATAAATAGGGCACTCCCGCGCCTCCATTCTCCACACCAACAGCTTCTCCTCCCATCTCTGCTTCTCCTCGACCAAAGTCCTAGCCACATTATCGCCGGAGCCACCTCAATTTGACGCCGGAGCCCGCCAGTACCCGCAACACCGCGCCGTCGATTAGAGCCACCCCGAGCGACGCCATCTGTACCTGGAGCCTCGCCGTCCACGCCAACGTAGCTGCGCACATCGCCGATGATCGCCGGAGAACCGGTAGGCCCTCCGACCCCCTAGCCTCGCCGCTAGAGCCACGGGATCTCGTCGGAGACGACGACGATCCTCATCCACACGATCTATTTCTAATCCTACGCATCGCATTGATCGGTACCGTTTCGCTCGTTATGAGCCGCTGACTGGTGGACCCCATCGTCAGACGGCCTGCTCGCGCGAGACGCGAAGTGGGCTGGCCCGTTTATCTTTTCCCCTGGCGCAAGTTATTTTCACGCGCAGGCCCGTTCGTTTAAATTTGAATATTTAGTTTAGTTCAAATTTCAATACTGGTGTTGTATTAAAAATTGAATAACTTCAAATCTAGAAACCCAAATTGAGTGATTCCACTTTTGTTTGAAATCTTATGAAATGCTCTATCCAACCCCACCAGTCTCATCCCTAGATTTTTTGTAGAAATAATGTGGTAAAAACAACAAGATAGGGCCTTTTCAAACTTCAAACATTTATTAAAAATTAACCATAAAGGGATTTGAGTTGTTTCCAACTCTCATAAATCAAATTTCAAATACTCTACATGATTATGTAAAAATATAGCAGGGTTGCTTCATATGATCATGGGCTAGAGCAAAATAATGGCTATGGAGCCATTTCTAGCCCATTTAAATTATCTCAATTAATTTATTTAAATAGTATGAGAGTTACTCTCTCAATTAAATCATGGTCTTAAATAATCCAATATGAGGTAATGATCTTAGTCTATAGCACCTCGTATTTAATTACTTAATGATATTAAATTGTTCCATAGTAGTATTTAAATTGCATGAGATGTAGTATCTCATTTAAATCATTTTCCCAAATGATAATTATGAAGTGTTGACCTTGGTCAACATATGTTCATACTTTATTATTTGAGGAGATTAAATCTTAACAAGATATAATGAGAGGAAATTACTTCTCAAAGATAATAAATAGAAACTCAAATAAATATTTCAATGAGAGAAAATTATTTTTCTTAAAAAGAAAACAAAGTCAACCAACATGTGAATAATGTTGTGATGCTAGAATAGTTTGTGTGAATCAATTGTGTGCTTAGTCTAGCCCTTAAGAGTTGTTTGGTGATTGTATACCTCGTATCCGTTTATAGACGCTAGTACCGAGGAATACCAGGAGGAGGAGGTCTACAAGGAGGAAGAAGAACACTTTGATCAATACACCACTCAAGGCAACCTATACTCTTGCAAGCTCACAAGTGCAAAGCTCTACTAGAGCAAGGCACCCTTACACTTCTATGTTGTTTAAAGATCCAATCCCAAGTTTTATTACTTGCAAGCTTTTACTTTATTTTATCAAAGCTTACTTTATTGTTGATCTTGGTCTAAGTATAGATTGTTACAAGAACATCAAAGGTAGCCTAGAGAAGTACAAGCTAGATTAGCACCCCTCATGACTAGTTGCTAGTGCTAAACTTAAAATGACTACTCTAGATGGGAACATGTGAAAACCAATGACTTTGAAAACTTTGGAATGATGAGTCATTCTATTGAAAGTTTTTGAAGGTGAAGATGACATGAATGACATGGTGGCTTTGACAAAAACTGATGATTGGGTTCGGATACGATACCATTCCAATTTTAGAGTACCCCCACAATACCTGATTATGGGTAAGGCTTAACTAGAAACTTATGCACTTTAGTATGGGTTCCCTCTAAACAAGCGTCATAGGGGTTATGCCGAGGCTGCCTCCGTGGAAAGTGAAATGACGTGAAATGAGGTGAATGTATGACCCAAGCCCTGTGCAGTTCCCGGGATAACAGTTGGCTATCACCGGGAGGCCAAACTCATGGGGAGAGGTGCCTATACTAGAGTTTATAAGTGAAAGGTTATGGTTGATGATCCGCATACTGAGTTATGATTATTCGGGGTTATCACGACGGATGTAATCAAAAGTTGTGGCACAAGTGTGCAACCTCTGCAGAGTGTAAACCTATTCGAATAGCTGTGTCCACGGTTACGGACGATTGGAAAGGCCATAGTGTTCCGTTGTCAGATATTTCTAAAAATGAATGGTGAATTGAATGGTGACTTTGACTTGAACACAACATGGTTGTGGGAATGACACTAATGTTCCCACTTGAGTTAAGTAGGCAAATGAGAAGTCTTCCTTTTTAAATTGCTTATGAAATAAAATTGGCTTTATGCAAATAAACTTAGAACTTAGCACCCCCTTACTAAAATTGATAAGCACTTACTCTAGTATTAGTTTTCGAGTACTTTAAAGTACTCATGGCTGTGTCCCTGGCTATTCAAATGGCCAGACTATGAAGAGGAGCAGCATTATCAGGACGATGGACAGCAGGACGTCTACGATAATTAGGATCATCTCCTAACGTCAAGCGTTGCCTGTGGATTAGATGGACTACTACTACTTCGCGTCCGCTATGTGTTGTGTTTGTTGATCATTAGATCAACTATTATTGTAAGTGTGGATCATGTGATCCGTTGTTGTAAGAAGACTATGGTTTGTAATGAATGATGACTCTATGATATCAACTGTTATGTCTCGCAAAAACAATCTTCCTGGGATTGCGATGTATGGCATAATAGGCATCTGGACTTAAAAATCCGAGTGTTGACAGCCTTTTTCTAGCAGTGCCTCTCTCTAGTTTCTAACTTTTTCCTCCTCATCTACCTCTTCTCCATCTTTCCTCCTCTTCCTCTTCTCCACCTTCTCCCCTCCTCCTCTTCCACTTCTCCACCTTCTTCTCTCCTTCTCTTCCACTTCTCCACTTTCCCCTCTCCTCCTCTTCCAATTCTCCTCCTTCTTTCCAAAGAAGAGCACCACCTCCGGCGACCACCTCCTCTCCTGCGAAGGCGACCGTCTCCTCTCCACCTCCGACGCCCTGCTCCTTCCCACACATCCAGCGCCCTGCTCCTCCGCCCACTCCGGCGCCCTGCTCCGCCTCCACTGGCGCCCTGCTCCACCTCCGTCGGTGCCCTGCTTGTTGGAGATATGCCCAAGAGGCAATAATAAATTAGTTATTTTTATATCTTAGTGTTCATGATAAATGTTTACATCCCATGCTATAATTGTATTAACTGAAACATTGATACATGTGTGTTATGTAAACAACAAGGAGTCCCTAGTAAGCCTCTTGTATAACTAGCTTGTTGATTAATAGATGATCATGGTTTCGTGATCATGAACATTGGATGTTGTTAATAACAAGGTTATGTCATTGGGTGAATGATATAATGGACATACACCCAAATAAGCGTAGCATGAGATCAAGTTATTAAGTTCAACTTGCTATAAGCTTTCGATACATAGTTACCTAGTCCTTCGACCATGAGATCATGTAAATCACTTACACCGGAAGGGTACTTTGATTACATCAAACGCCATTGCGTAAATGGGTGGTTATAAAGATGGGATTAAGTATTCGGAAAGTGTGAGTTGAGGCATATGGATCAACAATGGGATTTGTCCATCCCGATGACGGATAGATATACTCTGGGCCCTCTCGGTGGAATGACATCTAATTAGCTTGCAAGCATGTGACAAGGTCACAAGAGATGACATACCACGGTAACGAGTAAAGAGTACTTGTCGGTAACGAGGTTGAACTAGGTATGGAGATACCGATGATCGAACCTCGGACAAGTAAAGTATCGCGAGACAAAGGGAATCGGTATCGTATGTAAATGGTTCAATCGATCACTAATTTATCGTTGAATGTGTGGGAGCCATTATGGATCTCCAGATCCCGCTATTGGTTATTGGTCGGAGAGGGGTCTCGACCATGTCTGCATAGTTCACGAACCGTAGGGTGACGCGCTTAAGGTTCGATGTCGCATAAGTAGATTTGGAATATGAGATGGAGACCAAACTTTGTTCGGAGTCTCGGATGGGATCCAGGACATCACGAGGAGGTCCGGAATGGTCCGGAGAATAAGATTCATATAAGGGAAATTAATTTCTGGGGTTCGGAAAAAGTTCAGGATTTTCCGGTGGAAGACCGAGAAGGTTCTAGAAGGTTCCGGAGGGACCCCTAGTGGGCCCACGACCACGGGAGGGGCCACTTGGGCCAAGGGGGTGCTGCCTTGCCCTAATGAGCCAGGCGCACCAAGCCCTAAAGGCCCAAGCCGGCCACAACCCTAGGGTTTAGGGGAAACCCTAAAATTGGAAGGCTTGGGGGGAAGGAAAGTTTCCCCCTCCCCCTTTGGCCGGCCCTAGATGGGTTTGGGCGTGGGGGGGACACCCCAACCGACCCTCCCCACTATATAAACCCTAGCCGCCACCTCTCCTCCCTCCTCTTTCTCTCTAGTGCGGCTTAGGCGAAGCCCTGTAGAGATTCTCCTCCACCACCACCACCACGCCGTCGTGCTGATGGGATTCCGAGGGGATCTACCACACCTCCGCTGCCCGCTGGAACGGGAGAGGACGGGCTTCATCGACACCGTACGCACGACCGAGTACGAAAGTGCTGCCGGATTGCAGCCTTTGGATGATCGACTACATCAACAACGAGATCTAATCTCGTAGGCTTTGGAAATCTTCGAGGGTTAGTCTCACATGCATCTCGTTGCTTCGATCTTCATATATTAGATCTTGGCTTTTCCTAGATTGGATCTTGGTTTTGTTCTTGTTCACGGTAGAAATTTCTTGTTTTCTATGCAACGAACCCATCAGTGGTATCAGAGCCGTGTCTATGCATAGATTTGTTGCATGAGTAGAACACAATGGTTTTGTGGGCGTTGATGCTCTTGTTGTTTTTGGTTAGTGTACTTTGCATCTTGCGGGATGGTGGGATGAAGCGGCCCGGGCTAACTTTACATGACCGCGTCTCATGAGACTTGCTCCATGCTTGACATGCAACTTGTATTGCATAAGTGGCTTTGCGGGTGTCTGTCTCTCCGACCATAGTGAACATTCAATCTACTCTTTCTATTGACAAGACTAGTATCACCGTTGTGGTTCATGTTCGTAGGTAGATCGGATCTTACTCGAAAACCCTAAACCACGTAAAATATGCAAACCAAATTAGAGGCGTCTAACTTGTTTTTGCAGGGTTTAGTGATGTGATATGGCCATGTTGTGATGATGATTATATTTAATGTATGAGATGTTCATTATTGTATTATGGCAACCGGCAGGAGCCTAATGGTTGTCTTTAAATTTGTTAAGAGCTGCGTGTCTATTCATCATGTAATAGCTTTATTTCAAGTAGTTGTTATAGTAGCTATAAGTGATGGACAACCATGAAGCGGCGCCATGGACCTTGGTGCAATGTCTGGTGATGATGGAGATCATGCTCGTGTGCTTTGGAGATGGAGATCAAAAGCACAAGAAGAAAGGCCATATCATATCACATATTATGAATAGCATGTGATGTTAATCCTTTATGCATCTTATCTTGCTTAGATCGCGACGGTAGCATTATAAGATGATCCCTCACATTAAAATCAAGATAATAAAGTGTTCTCCCCTCGTATGCACCGTTTCTACAGTTCGTCGTTTTGAAGCATCTCGTGATGATCGGATGTGATAGATTCTACGTTCACATACAATGGGTGTAAGCCATGTTGCACACGCGGAAATACTTGGGTTTGCTTGACGAGCCTAGCATGTACAGACATGGCCTCGGAGCACAGGAAACCGAAAGTTTGAACACGAGTCATATGGACGATATGATCAACATGTTGATGTTCACCATTGAAGCTACATCATCTCACGTGATGATCGGTTTTGGTGTAGTGGATATGGATCGTGTGCCACTAAACAACTATGAGGGATGTTGTATTAAGTGGGAGTTCATTAGTAATTAGATTAAAACATGAACTAATTATCATGAACATAGTCTGAATAGTATTTTGAATTAAATTTGTAGAATTGGCATCCGTTTTCTACTATGCGCTAGTCATGTAATTAAGATAGAAATACTGTTAAGTCTGGCAAGTAACTTTACGGACTAGTACCGTATTGTTAAAGAATCAAGAAATGATTAAGTCCTATTGCAAACTTTTAGTAAACCTCACATTGCTGATTCAAAGAGTAATGGCTTCAATTAGTACCTTAAATCATCTTGTCTCCGTAAAACTTGAAGTTCAAATCCGTTTGAAAAGTAAGGAGCTGGAAATTTTGTTTTAAGAAATAAGCGAGGTACGAGATATATGTGATATAGAAGACCTTATTGCAAGATGATAGAATATAATCTAGTGAGACTACATAAACTCATAAGTATTATGGGAATGTACGAAGGTTGAAGACGCTAGGCGTCCCGATCCTCCAACTAGTTGGGCACTAACGATATTCACATATCCATGAAGTGATCGTCCTTAGTATGCACCGTTGCTAAGACTCGTCGTTTCGAAGCATCACGTGATGATCGGGTGTTATAGATCCTACGTGTGCATACAACGGGTGCAAGCCAGATTTGCACATGCGAATACTAAGGTTAAACTTTACGAGCCTAGCATGTACAGACATGGTCTCGGAAAGTCATCATGATTTGATGGATAAAAAAATTATGAGTGAAATTGTTCATCACATTAAAAGGTTACTAATAGTGAAATCTGGAACACTTGTCATGTGATGATCAACTTCAAAGTAAGAACCTAAAGGTTATTAGTATTTGACCAATGGTCCTAGAAGTTATTGAAGGTGAAGTGTTTTCTGAGAATGAGGAAAGTTAAAAGAGAAACTACAAAAGATTTTTGGCAGAAAGAAAGAGAAGACTAGAAAGTCTAGCTCAGGTGTATATAGATGATATACATGTTATGAATGTATTCCTTGTTTGGTCACACAATGAAATTCTTTGGTATTTGTACCATATTGGTTGGTATGAAGTGTCATACAAAACAACGCAATACAAGAATGCAATGGCCTAAGTGATTGACAAGGAATATGGTAGGAATGCACGTCTGGAACAAAATACAGTGTTATTGTGTTCATCGTTGGCATTCTACCTAGCCCTTCAGATTTATAATAAAGAACTTTATAATTGTTGTTTTGTTCTAGTCAAATGAAAACAATGAGTTGTTCAAATTATGACAGTATTCCATGTACAATGGATAAGTTATTATAAATCTTTATGGTGAAGCACACATGCATAACACTGACGCTAAAATGCCATAAGGCAAATGATGTGAATTCCATTCATTTGTGGAACCTCTATTTAGGTCATGTTAGAAAGAAACGCATGAAGGAACTCCATGCAAATGGATTTTTGGAGTCATTTGATTTTTGAATCATTTGGCACTTGCAAATCTCTTCTAAAGAAAAATGACTGAAACACCGTTCATAGGCCAAGAATTGAACGGGCAACTAACTTAGTGGAAACATACATGATGATGTATGTGGTTCACTGGGCATAGTTGTGTGCGGGAGATTCTTCCACTTTATAAAAACTTCCAACAATGAATTGAATGTATATATAAGGATATATTTATTCAATAAGGAAGAAGTTTGAAACATTTGAAAAGATTCAAATAAATTTCAGCATGAAGTGGAAATCATCGTAATAGAGAAGTCAAATATCTATGATTGGATCATGGTGGAAATATTTGAATCACGAGTTTTAGCGAACATCTAAGAGAGTTATGAAATTGTTCTACAACTCACGTTTCTTGGAGTATCATAATGATGATGGAGTATCCGAGAGACGTATCCAAACCTTGTTGGGTTATGAGATAAAATAAAATGACGCCCTTATATTTTTGTGGATTATTCTTTAGAGACTACCGCTTTTACACTAAATAGAGCATCATCATAATCCGTTGAAATGACACCATACGAGTTATGGCATGGGTATAAACTCTAATAGTCCTTTCTTAAATTTTGGTATGCATAGCATAAGTAAATAAGTTTACAACCAAAATAGGATGAATGTCTTTGTTGGTTATCCCAGAGAATTTATTGGGAATTCTTTCCACTATGGAGACAAAGACAAAAGTGTTTGTCGATGTTTCTTACTTATTTCCAAGAAATTGTTTCTAGCGAAGTATTTGAGTGGGAGGACAATGGAACTTGATAAGGTTCATGGACCTGAGCATGATGATCAGAGTAGTGCAGCATCGGAAATGGTTCTGGAAGCGGCCACGACGATCATGGCTCCCATGTCTACAAAGTGTTATAGTCATGGAGATCAAAGTACCTATTGAACCTTGTAGATATGGTTTACTTTGTGATCAAATAAATTATTTGTGGACAAAGGATTGATTTTGAACAATGATAAACCAACTACATACAAAGAAGTTATGTTGGGCCCTGACTCCGTTAAAATGGCTATGCGCCATGAAATCCAAGATAGGTGAATACTTTTTGAAAGTAAATGGATCTATAACATTGATGGGCTTGGATGGAATATCCTTGAGGAAGCTCGACTTGTCGAAAAGTTGTTTACAACAAAGTTCAAAGGGTTGACTACGATAACATTAGATCTTCCGTAGCAATGCTTATAGTCTATATGGATTATTCTAGTAGCCACTACATATTTCTTTTATGAGATATGTTAGTAGGATGACAGAAATACATACCTTCCAGAAGTGTGTATTAAGGATGTATACTAGATACAACCAAGAGTTTTGCTGATCCGTGGAATGCTAGATAGGTATACAAACTTCAATTGGATGAAGTGAGTATTGCGGAGTTGGAATCTACACCGGATGAAATAGTCAAAGAGTTTTTGATTTCATTAGAAACGATGAAGATGCTTGCATTTGCAAGAAATTAAGTGGGAGCGCTGAGACATAGTTATAATATTATATGTGGATGACATATCATTGATTATAAATGATGTAATTGTATTCTTGATGTGAATAAAAGGTTTCATTGAGAATTAACTTCAATGAAAGGATATGGACTGAAACATATTTAGCATCAAGATCTATGAAGATATATTGAAACGCATAATAAGTTTAAGTCAAAGTACATAGAATGGATATTGAAGTAGTTCAATATAAAAATAATAAGAAGGTGTTCTTTTCATGTGAAGGTTTAACAAGACTTGAGTGTATATGACAATCAATTAGTAAAAACACATGAGTGATTTTAGATCACGGATAATATGTACACAATCAGATTTCCTGTGCTCTAAAGTGTTACGGGCATATACCAGAATGATTCATGTAATGATCATTGGAAAACAGTAAGAATATCCCTGAGTGCTTTAGAAGAACCAAGGATATATACGTTCTGTATGGGGTAATGACAAACAAATCGATGTAAGGTGTTGCACCGATATTAGTTTGGTCACATATAAAAATAAAATTTCAATCTCAATTAGGCTAAGTGTTGTTTAAAAGGTAGCACAATGAGCTAGAAGAAGTCTATGCTAGATTTAGATGAGTTCTAAATATTGTGACGGATTCTACAAACGAAAGCAGAGTATGTCATTGTTTTGACAATGACTGAGGATGTTTAAGTCGAGGAGTTCTTTGAGAACTTCGTGTAGTTCCGATAGTGACAGAACTTTGAAGCTATATTGTATGAGACAATATTAGTGACATATTTCAGACCGCGGAATTAAGGTTCCACCAGAAGACTGAACATATATGATTAATTCCGTCTCATTTGGAAAATAAGTGATGCGTTGAGACGCAAATGAATTGCAAAATACATACGTTTCTGAGCGTGTCAGATCCGTTGACTGAAACCTCTCCCGTGAGCAAAACATGATAAACACCAGAAGGCCAAGGTGTTATATCTTTACAAATGTAAACTAGATTATTGACTCTAGTGCAAGTGGGAGACTCGTTGGAGATATGCCCAAGAGGCAATAATAAATTAGTTATTGTTATATCTTAGTGTTCATGATAAATGTTTACATCCCATGCTATAATTGTATTAACCGAAACATTGATACATGTGTGTTATGTAAACAACAAGGAGTCCCTAGTAAGCCTCTTGTATAACTAGCTTGTTGATTAATAGATGATCATGGTTTCGTGATCATGAACATTGGATGTTGTTAATAACAAGGTTATGTCATTGGGTGAATGATATAATGGACATACACCCAAATAAGCGTAGCATGAGATCAAGTCATTAAGTTCAACTTGCTATAAGCTTTCGATACATAGTTACCTAGTCCTTCGACCATGAGATCATGTAAATCACTTACACCGGAAGGGTACTTTGATTACATCAAACGCCATTGCGTAAATGGGTGGTTATAAAGATGGGATTAAGTATTCGGAAAGTGTGAGTTGAGGCATATGGATCAACAGTGGGATATGTCCATCCCGATGACGGATAGATATACTCTGGGCCCTCTCGGTGGAATGACATCTAATTAGCTTGCAAGGATGTGACAAGGTCACAAGAGATGACATACCACGGTAACGAGTAAAGAGTACTTGTCGGTAACGAGGTTGAACTAGGTATGGAGATACCGATGATCGAACCTCGGACAAGTAAAGTATCGCGAGACAAAGGGAATCGGTATCGTATGTAAATGGTTCAATCGATCACTAATTTATCGTTGAATGTGTGGGAGCCATTATGGATCTCCAGATCCCGCTATTGGTTATTGGTCGGAGAGGGGTCTCGACCATGTCTGCATAGTTCACGAACCGTAGGGTGACGCGCTTAAGGTTCGATGTCGCATAAGTAGATTCAGAATATGAGATGGAGACCGAAGTTTGTTCGGAGTCTCGGATGGGATCCAGGACATCACGAGGAGGTCCGGAATGGTCCGGAGAATAAGATTCATATAAGGGGAATTAATTTCTGGGGTTCGGAAAAAGTTCAGGATTTTCCGGTGGAAGACCGAGAAGGTTCTAGAAGGTTCCGGAGGGACCCCTAGTGGGCCCACGACCCCGGGAGGGGCCACTTGGGCCAAGGGGGTGCTGCCTTGCCCTAATGAGCCAGGCGCACCAAGCCCTAAAGGCCCAAGCCAGCCACAACCCTAGGGTTTAGGGGAAACCCTAAAATTGGAAGGCCTCGGGGAAGGAAAGTTTCCCCTCCCCCTTTGGCCGGCCCTAGATGGGTTTGGGCGTGGGGGGGACACCCCAACCGACCCTCCCCACTATATAAAGAGGGGAGGGGTGGCCGGCCAAGTCCCCAACCTGAAACCCTAGCCGCCACCTCTCCTCCCTCCTCTTTCTCTCTGCTGCGGCTTAGGCGAAGCCCTGCAGAGATTCTCCTCCACCACCACCATGCCGTCGTGCTGATGGGATTCCAAGGGGATCTACCACACCTCCGCTGCCCGCCGGAACGGGTAGAGGATGGGCTTCATCGACAGCGTACGTACGACCGAGTACGAAAGTGCTGCCGGATTGCAGCACTGGATGATCGACTACATCAACAACGAGATCTAATCTCGTAGGCTTTGGAAATCTTCGAGGGTTAATCTCACATGAATCTCGTTGCTTCGATCTTCATAGATTAGATTTTGGCTTTTCCTAGATTGGATCTTGGTTTTGTTCTTGTTCAGTAGAATTTTTTTCTTCTATGCAACGAACCCATCACTGCTCTGCCTCCAGCGGTGCCCTACTCCACCTCCGGAAGCGCCTTGATATGCCTCCACCGGCGCCCTGCTCCGCCACCGCCAACGCCAACTCCGACAACCTCCTAATGGCCATCTCCTCTCGTCAGCGCCACAAGGAGACGACTTGGACTCGATTGCTTTATTTTATTTTTTATGGTGTTTTTTGTAAAATCACGTGGACAACTGGGCGATGGTCCCAGCTTTTTTTAAAATTGCGAAAATATCACACTAGTAGTGAACCTGATAGACGCACACTACTAGTACTTTAGTGGCAGCGTCCCACGACTAGTATCTGTCATACTAGTCACATGCCAGATGCACACCACTAGTAAGACTTACCACTGGCGAGGTACTAGTGGCGGGCCAGTGGCCGCGACTGGTAGCCAAAAATGACACGAGACTGGTAGGCTTTTCTATACTAGTGTGAGTTTCTTTCTGTGTCTACCATTGGAGACAATATGAAAGTATCTCGTATTCGAATCTCCTTTCATTGTGGGCTCTAAATATGGTCAGTCATCCAAGTGGCCTCGAGCTTGTGTCTTCCACGCTCAGTTGCCAATACTTTTGGTAATTAGTTGCACAACATAGATCATAGAGATAGGACCCTCAAAAGAGTGGGAATGGTTGTCTTATTATGGTCTATGTAGCTATATATAAATTACAAAAATTTAATGCTAAAGTTTTCTTCTCCCATGCATGTTATATATTTTTCGGTGTGCACGCTATCTCTAGTATTGGTCTGCTCTTTAGAAACCGAAACACCACACCTAGTTACGGAGATGTCCCTGCGATTGGAACAAGCGTCGGGGGATATTTTTGTCCCGTATGAGTGGCGCCACAGTCTGAGGATTGGTCCACCTTCACCATAGGCCTTTCCCATTGTCATGTTTGGACATGTAATTTACCTAATTAGCTTACATCATTCCTTTGTCTTACCTCTTATCTTTCTTTGCGGTGTGTGCACCGCTGTCAGAAACCAGGTGTAGGCTCTTGAATTTTATCACTTCTAAAAAACCGAACTTTGGCCAAAAAATAATATATGAACAGAACACAACTCGACTCTAGCTGCAGAATATGGATGCTGGGGTGTCCGGCGTCTGTACATGCATGTTTAATTCGTAATGTGTTCTCAGTCTCGCTCGAGCTACATGGCGCGGATGAAATATCTCGATCATACATCATTGTTACTCGTGGACTCG
This sequence comes from Lolium rigidum, assembly GCF_022539505.1. Lineage (NCBI taxonomy): Eukaryota > Viridiplantae > Streptophyta > Magnoliopsida > Poales > Poaceae > Lolium > Lolium rigidum. The sequence goes on along the minus strand of NC_061514.1, from coordinate 80,152,709 downwards.
TGGTCTAATCAACGGCCCTAGCTGCACTGAACTCGTGGTCCACCCATTCAGAAATCAGAACATGATCGGTCGTAGCCATTTTAGATCTTAAGACGTGCATCGACCAACCCACTAGATGCTGTGGGGCTAACGGACACCCTCTTCTTCAGTCGCTCAGGCTCGATGTCAGGTGACGTGGTTCATGGTGTGAACTGAAGAGACTGAGAGATATGCGGAATATGATGGATGTATTATTGAGCATCATGAGTGAGTATATATAGGCGTACAGGGATCATCTTGGAGTGCAAAACAAGACACAAGATCTATCTCTATCCTAGACTACTAAACTGTACGTATACTCTAACACTCCCCGCTGGTCGTAGCGGGAGCGTCGTGAACAACATGAACGACGTGGACGGTCAGACTGGAGATAAATCGAAGTGGACCCCAGAAGGCTGACACTCCCCTGCAGTCGTAGCGGGAGCGTCGTGGACGGAGTTGCGTCGCGGATGCTTGGACTGGAGAGGTGGCTGGTGAGGCACAAGCGAGGTGGTACCCTTTATGCCGATGTCGAGGTAGCCGAGAGCGTGGGTGCTGCAACCTTGGTCGAGGGAGCCGCGCGAAGGGGTGCCGTGGTCGATGTCGTGGTCGGGTGCCGGTGTCGAGGTAGCCGCACATGAAGCCGCAAGCGCGTAGTGCGTGAGGAGAGTGACGGAGACGCGTCGAGTCAGTCGTGGAGAGGGTGTCGATGCCGAAGTCGATGCAGTCGGAGCCGTCGAGGACGAAGTGCAACCATAGTTTTGCCAGAACCAGGCGCACGTCGGGGACGAAGGCATACTCTGGTTTTGCCAGAACCGAGTACGCATAGAAGAACTCGGTGGTGACGCGGTCGAGGTAGTCGTAGAGGCGATGCCGATGAAGACGAGGCGCCAGTCCGAGCTTGCCAAGCCCGGCGACGCGTCGGAGACGAAGGCACATACCGGTGTTGCCAGTACCGGGCGTGCGGGGGTAGGGAACATTACAAAGTGCGCGCCATGTCGGAGTAGACTAGTGGAGGAAGTCTCGACGACGGTGTCGGAGTAGAGGAGCAGGTGGTGTAGTCGGGGTAGAGGCGAGTCTCGACTACGGGTGTCGGAGTGGAGAAGCAGGTGTCGTAGTCGGGGAAGAGGCGAGGACGCTGGCGGCAAAGCTGTAGTGTACGAAGATGTAGAAGGCGGCTAACCCAGCGGTGACCTCGGGTGGTCATGCTGGACGCCTAGACGGGCGTTGCGGTGGTCGGTGAGCCCAGCGCGACCTGAAGTGGTTGGCGAGCCCAGCGGCGACCGGGGGTGGAGGCGCGGCGGCGGTACACGAAGTAGGCGAGGAAGACCCGGCGGCGTGACGAAGGCCATGCGTGGACGGAGGCGACCCGCGCCGAAGGGGCGGCGCTGTGGTGGCCTCGAACATCGATGTGCGGGGGACGGCGAAGGTGACCGCGTGCAGCGACAGCACGGCCCGAGGAGCCGGCGTAGCTGCAGGGCGCGAGTCGGGGCAGCGGCGGGAGACCACCAGCGACGTACACGCCTCGGAAGGCGTGTCGGAGGCCGGTAGCATGGACCAAAGGCGGTGGCGCTGCGGCCCGAAGGGGCAACGCAGCGGCACCCCGATGCTCGATCGGTGGTAGGCGCGTGCTCGGCGACGTGCTTGGCGTAGAGACGGTGGCACGATACGCGCCATGGAGTGGATGACGCGCAGATCGGAGCCGATGGCGCTGCGGGACTGGACGCCTATACTGCCGGATGCACGGCTGGAACGGTCGGCCTGGGGTCCGGTACGACCGGCCTGGGCGCCGGTCCAACCGGCCTGGGCCCGGTCTGACCAGCCGGGGCGCCGGTCCATCCGGCTCGGAGCCCGGTCCGCCGGCTCGGGCGCCGGTGACCGGGCGGAAGTCCCTGGATAGCGGCCGGTAGGGACCGGTTCCGGGCCCGGTTTGGTCCGGTCCGACCCGGTCCGGAAGTCGGTCCGGCCGGTTGTAGCGCCGGTAATCCGGTCGGGTGGCCGGTCTCGCCGGCCGTGGCGCGGGCCGTCCGGTGCTGAGGCCGGTCGGCCGGGTCGTGGCGCCGGCCGCCTGACGGATCTGACCGACGGCGGCACGATACGCGCCATGGCGTGGACGACGCGCAGATCGGAGTCGATGGCGGCGTTGTCGATGTAGTCCCGGTCGATGGCGACGAAGACGGACAGGCGATGGAGACCGTGCAAGCAAGAACAGCCTGCTGCGATGCACGTAGGGGCGCCCCGTGTGCGGCGCGTGCGGCTGTGCCGTGCGGTTGATGGCCGGTGCAGGTCGATGCCGTTGTCGGAGTAGAGGGCAAGAGGACGACGACGATGGGCAACTCAATCCGATCTATGATCGGCAAATCAAAAAAGAAAAACACCGGTCGAGCGACCGGCGACGCAAAAAGAAACCAATTTACGGATTGGAAAAAAATATTGAGCCTCATAGGCGAGTATATATAGGCGTACAGGGATCATCTTGGAGTGCAAAGACAACACACAAGATCCATCTCTATCTTAGACTACCTAAACCGTACGTATACTCTAACAGAGACCGCGGCGGGAGTTGGTCCTTTTAACGTGTCCCACTAGAAATTTTTACTCCAACATCGGGTAGCTCGGCGCAGTTTTAAGTACTAGATAGGGTCATCTAAAAAAAAGTACTAGCTAGGGTGCCAGCGAGACGAAGGAGCAGCGTTGCCTTTCTAGCTACCTTGAGGAGGGTGGAGGGAGGCTACGGGCAATGGAAATGTACTCGGCGACGGGCATGCTCATGCTGCTGACGGCGGCGCTGGCGATTCTCGCGCCGTCCGCGTTGGGGCTCGACCGCGCCGAGTTCCCGCCCGGGTTCCTCTTCGGCGCGGCCACGTCTGCTTACCAGGTTAGCAAGTCAGTGTGGAGCTTGACTTCGTTGCTGTTCGACCGTTCGCTCCGATCCGAATGCACTACCGAGACTGTGATTTCTGGTTCCAGATTGAGGGCGCGTACCTGGAGGACGGCAAGGGCCTCAACAACTGGGATGTCTTCACCCACACACGGCGTAAGTCATCGCTCCATTATTGTCCTTCACTCTCCTTCTGCTCTCGCTCTTCAGGTTAGCCCTCCCTCTCGTAATGCCATTACAAGGAACTTCGCTTCATCACTGTTTGCTTGGATGATGCTCTGTTAAATTTAGTATACTAACCATTCATCAGCTGGTTTAATTACGTTACTGCGATTAATTGCTCAAGTGGTTACAGATCTGTTCTTTGAGTTTAAAGATGCTCCCTCTTAATTAAACTACAAACGTACAAATGGAATATCGACTATATTTTACGGAGTATTTTTTTATTGTGTCTTTCTAGGTCCATTGGCGGCGCCGGATATGTTTTATGTGTTTATCAAAGAAAAATAAGGGGCTCGAAATCCTTCTGTAAATAATCTAGGGGTAGCAGATTGGCGTCGATCCCATTATATACGTGCTTTTGAACTTTCCGTTATTTACCTCGGATTATGCATAAACAAACGTTAGACAAATGTGTAACTAAAGAAGATTTTTCATTTTCCTTATTTCTTGTTAATTTTATACGAAGTATTTTATATGTTGTTGTTATTTTTTCTATATTTTATTTCCTCACAAAATGTTACGACTTGCACTTTTGTCAACGAAATGTGTAATCAGCAATCCTTTTTTAAACAAGTTTTACTTTTCTCAATAGATATGCAATTAGCGGTCAGGTTTTAATATGAGTTGCAAATTTTTCAATAAACAGATAACTAGGAAACATGCCCGCGCGTTGCAGCGGCTTGGTTTTACTGAATATTATTTTACGAGAATGCAACATGCATCACAAAAATTTGAGAATATGCTTTGGTTACTTTTCAGGTGTCTAACATTGTCTCTCAGTCAGCTAAATTGCTTTTTATATTTTATAAATCTATAAGTCACCTAAAAATGTATCTTTTTTGTCGGTTAGTTATAGCACATGAAGGTTCGATGGTTTACAACCGAAATGGTAGAAAGTTATAGGCAACTCACAAACAAATAATAAAATTAAAACACATGTTTTAGCAGAAACTCACTATGGTACCCGTTTAAAATATTATACGCTCGGATATAGTACTTACTTGCATAATCCAGAAGAAAGAGAGCAGCTTTGTTTAAAGGCTTAGGTTACACGTGAGTTCTTAATACTGTACTACATTACCATATGAATATGTTTTTGCGGGTACATATCAATTAACACACACAAAAAAAGTTCGGCAACCACACAAAACAGATGGAGATATAAATTTTTGATGGCGCGCGATTGCTTCACCTGTAGCATCATATTGGCAGCTAGAACTGAAATCCGAGGGCACCTTAATGACCTGACCTCTGAACCTCTCCATATGGTAATTCCTGAAGATCGCATCTGGCCTCGGCCCCCATCGGTAGTACCAGATCCCAATCAAGAGTACATAATCATAATCATGAAGGAGTTTGCCTTGCTCTTCGCCTCTTCCCCATGCTTCCTATGTAAGAATACATTACATGTACTCTGCTTTTCTCCTTTTCTGGTCTCTGCGAAATCTCTGATGGACATGCTCCTTGGTGCTACTTATATTAAATTGCAAAGCTAGAATCCAGATTCAGTTACCATTGAGGCATTGACCAGCCTCGTTTTCTAAATCACGTGAGTAGCCAGACTCCTCCAAATCGCGACGGCTTCGATGCAGCCTTGAAGGCTTGAAGGATCAACTGTCTATGGAGATCGGCCGCCAGGGAGCTCGATCTGACCGCCAAGTGCTTGATCCGGTCGCCGGAGTTCTCGATCTGGCTATCGTGGACCTCGGCCGTCGGGAATCTCGCCAAGGTCGTCGCCTCCTTCCTAGCGGATAGCCCATTGTGCGCACGAGAAAGACAGCATGATGCCCACGAAATTTTTTATTTCTTCACATGGTCGATGCTCTCAGCACGTCAACCAATTCCCAGCACCGCAGCTAGCCGCCCAAGCTGCTTGTTGTAGATGGCGATATCCCCGGCCAATGCAACGGATCAAGGGCTGGCAGCCCCGCTGCAGTGCTACTGCTTGTGCGCATGTTCCTGACGGAGTAGGGGATCCCTCTGCAGGTCGGTCGTTGAGCTCCTTGATTGTCGCTTGGACGCCATTGAAGGAATCTGCAGCGCAGGACAAATTCCCAACCGAAATCGTGCAGGGCAAAAACCAATCGAAATCCAGAGGAAAGAAGAAGTAAAACGGAGAAGATAGATCGGCGGATAACGGGGCTTCTGTATAAGTAGAGGAGAATATAAGTTCTGGCCTGGGGACAGGAGATTGGGTGGGACTGTAGCGGCGGGAGCGCGGACTCCCGAAGGTTCCGGCCTGGAATCTGATAGTCCTACGAAACAGAACAAAGGACAACAGACGAAGCAGCTCGGCTCTTTTGTTAACGAATCGGTACGCTGGCATAAGGTGTTATATGTGATTTGGTGGGAGGGCAAAACGGTCCCAAAAAAAGCGTTGACGAAACTTTTTGGCAGAAACCTTAGCTCCTTTATTATTAGGTATAGACTAGGACAATGCCCACGCGTTGCTGTGGAAAAGAAAAATATGTTGACTTTAAAACAGAAAACAAAAATATTGCTCTAGCAAACTAAACTATAATAATTCTGCATAAATAAGAAAGTTTTAAGATGAACACAAAAAAAGAATGTATAGACACACCTGAAGATATAAGGCATACCCCTGAGATGTAAGAAAACGGCAGGCATTCGCCCAGGACTTTGCATTCTTCTTGCAGAATATGATGTGATAGTAATACTCCCGTTTAATTTGAGTTCAAATCCTTCAACTAACCATCCAACCAACCAAGCCATGCAAATTCTGAATATACCATAATCCTAGCGAGAAAATAGCTGATGTGATCGTACCTACCCTTCAATCTACTACAGGGAAAAACAATCTACATTTCTTCGATCTAGTCACCTTCTCCTAGCAGTTTTCATATAGAAGTCATCATACATGATTTAAGTGCTAGAAAAACCAAGTTCAGCAAAACTACCTTTGGGTGTACATGATTGCGTGCAACATCATGCTGATCGAGCTCCATGGTTGTGGTTTGAATCCAGACGGAGTGGTTGAAAGGCTATTGAGTATGCCAGCTCAGTAAAACCAAGTGTGAATATTCAATTATTCATACATTCATACCGATCCATCTTTCGACTAACAGGCCAGCTTCAATCAATAGCGCAACATGTGCACATAGCCACATACACAAGCAGTAGAGCATCTGCCCCTCCGCATAATCACACTATACCACCGTGGAAGGTGTTAGACTGTATATACGTAGCGTTGTATATGTCTTGTATTGTACCTCTTGGTACCCATATATATATGAGATAGCCACACCCGTATTGGGTGTCGAGCAGTTTCCCAAACCCTCTTGTCTTACATGGTATCAGATTAGGTTACGATGGCTTCCGCTGCCTCCGCCGCCGCCGTGTCGCCGATCGCATCGGCTCCCGCCGCCGCCGCCGCTGCGCCGGCTCCTGCTGTCGCTGTGGCCGCCCCGGCTGCCGCTCCTGCCTCGCCCTTCCTCGCCTCCCGGCCGCTCGCCATGTGGTGGCCAACTCCTGGCGTCGCACCTCCTGGTGCCCTAGCTGGGTCGGCCTCCTCATCCGCCGCCGCCGGCCCTGGTACTAAGGGCGATCCGTCGCCGCCGATCGCCCACGGTGGCCTGCCTTCCTCGACCACCGCGCCGTTGCCGCCGTATGGTGGCCCTCGCCCGCCGTCGGCCTACGGCGCCCGATGCACGCGCCGATCTACGGCGCCTCTTCATCGCACTATGGGGCTCGCCGTCCGGCGGTCATCCGCCGCCGTCGGCCTGCGGCGCCCTCTGCGCGCCGATCTACGGTGCTCCCTATGCGCCGCAATACGGTGCACCCGCACCACACGTTGGTGGCTCGTCCCCGTCTGGCTGGCCGGCGCCGCCGCCAACCTACGGTGCGCCTACCTTTGGGGCCCCCTTGGCGCTCCCTGCCCTGCCGCCTCCTTGGAGCCGGCACCACCGGCGCCGCTCTACGCGTCACCATCGCCAGCCCATACGGACCCGGCGGCATCGTCGCCGTTCTACTTCTCGCATCTCCTACCGCCGAAGCTCACGCCGGACAATTATCCGTCGTGGCGCGCGCAGTGCTCCCGCTCCTTCGGAGTCGCTACTTGGAGGGGTATGTCGATGGCTCGCTCCCGTGCCCGCCGGTGTATCACCCGGCGTATCACGCATGGGTGGCTCAAGATCGAGGCCATCCTCTCCGCCATCCGGTCGTCGCTCACGCCGAGCGTCTCGTCGATGGTCCTCTTCGCTTCTACGTCGCGGGATGCGTGGACGGCTCTTCACGGCAGTTTCGCCTCACAATCTCGGGCGCGTGCTCATGCTATTCGCACCGAGCTAGGCGAGACCAAGCTTCTCGACAAGCAGCATCACGGACTACTTCAACAAGATGGCCGGCCTCGCCGACACACTTGCCTCCATTGGCCAGCCGCTTCGCTCCGAGGACTTCACCACCTATGTTCCGAATGGCCTTGATGATGATTATGACAATCTTGTTGAGAACATCGGTGGTCGCGACGATCCATTGCCGCGCCGTGAGCTCTACTCGCGCCTCCTTGGTCGTGAACAGCGTGTCAAGGTGAAGCATGCCTCTCCAAGCTTCTCGCCGCCAATGCAGTTGCTCGTGGTAAGCCCCGAAGCCGCCAACGGCGGGTGGCAAGTTCTCCGCCGCGCCTCCGCAGGCACGCAGCGGTCCGCCGCGCCGCTCGTCACGGGCGGGAATCGCCCCCGTGCCTCGCTGTCCATCATGCGGTGCCCAGCAAGCGTGTCAGCTGTGTGGTCTTGACAACCACATCGCCTCTCGCTGTCATCGGCGCTTCAAGCAAGACTTCCTCGGCATCGGCAACAATGGCAAGGGCAACGACAAGCAGGCTGCCGCTGCTGTGACCGGTCGAGAGCACGGATATACTCCGTCATATCCCATTGACGCGTCATGGTACATGGACACGGGAGCTACTAATCACCCGACGAGTGAGATGAGTAAGCTCTCCACCCAGGAGCCATATCGCGGTCATGATCGAGTTCGCACCGCCAACGGAGCAGGTATGCGCATCTCACATGTTGGTCGGGCTTCTCTTCTCGCACATAACTCTCGTCCCTTGCATCTCCGTAATGTTCTTCGTGTTCCTTCGCCACACGTAGTCTGTTGTCTATTCCTCAACTTACTCGTGATAATAATGTCCTTGCTGAATTTCATCGTTTTCATTTTTTCATCAAGGATCGGGACACGAGAGCCGTTCTGCTTAGAGGTCGTCTTCGCCATGGCCTATATGCGCTTGATCCGCCCCCTGTGCCGCATGCTCCTCAAGTGTTCAGTGGTGTGCGTGTGTCCTCTACACACTGGCATGCACGCCTTGGTCATCCTGCTGCTCCCATAGTTCGCCATGTTCTGCATCGTCATGAACTTCCAGTTGTGTCCAATAAAAGTGTAGAGACTATCTCGTGATGCCCGTCGGCAAGGCAAGAGTCATCGGCTTCCGTTTTCGGAGTCGAGTCGTGTGGTTAAACATCCTCTTGAGCTTGTGTTTTCCGATGTATGGGGTCATGCCCAAACGTTCGTTAGTGGCCATAATTACTATGTCGGCTTTATTGATGCTTACGATCGGTTCACTCGGCTTTATCTTATTAAACGCAAATCTGATGTGTTCGACGTTTTTGTTCAATTTCAAACACATGTTGAGCGTCTTCTTAAGCACAAAATTCTTCATGTTCGATCCGATTGGGGGGTGAATACCACAACCTCAACTCGTTCTTTAATAAGCTTGGGATCGTGCACCGTGTGTCTTGTCCTCATACACATCGCGAGAATGGCACCGCTGAACGTAAACATCGACATCTTGTAGAAACCGGCCTTACCTTGCTCGCCCATGCCTCCGTTCCGTTTCGGTTTTGGAGTGATGCTTTTACCACAGCCTGTTTCTTGATAAATAGGCTTCCTACACGACTCCTACAAATGAAAACCCCCTTGAACTCTTGCTCAATGAACTCCCGGATTATACGTTTCTTAAGGTTTTTGGGTGTGCTTGTTGGCCTCATCTTCGTCCATATAACAAGCGCAAGCTGGAGTTTCGGTCCAAAAGTGCGTCTTCCTTGGGTATAGTTCTCTTCACAAAGGGTACAAGTGCCTCCATGTTCCCACGAACCGTGTTTACATATCTCGTGACGTAGTGTTCGATGAGAATGTGTTCCCTTTTTCCGCACTTCCGAACAACACTTCTACACCCATACCACCCGTGCCTTACTGTTCCACCAGTTGCTCGATCAATTTGTAGATGCTGCATATACTCCTGCGTTGCTTCCTAACCATGCCTGCAGGTATCGGACGCGGCGCTCGTCTTGAGCTTCGGATGATCGGGCGCCGGATGCGGACGTGGATCACGCTCACGATGCTTGTTCCCGTGCATGCCCCATGCATGCGGGTCCCGCCTCCCGCCCCGTGGCCGCCTCGCCCGCCACAACTGCCTCGCCCGGCCCAGCGCCATCGCCGGGCGCCTCCGTCTCGGCCCCGCGTGGGCCATCACCGCCTGGCCCGTCACCGCCTGGCCCGTCACCGCCTGGCCCGTCACCGCCACGCTCCCCGCCGCTGCTCGAGCCTGGCTCCTCGTCGCCAGGGCTGGTTTCGCCACTTCCTGCGTCTCCCGCCCTCGACTCGTCCTCGCCGTCGTCGAGCCCGGCTCGTCCTCTCCTGTGCCACCAGCTCCGTGACTCGTGGACCTCGTACTCGCAGATCGGTCCGGGATTTTTCGTCCCAAGGAGCGCACGGATGGGACTATCGCATGGATTGCTCGCTTGTGTGGCCGATGCTACCGCTGACCCTACTCGCTGAGCCTCGTCATTTTCGAGGCTGCTCGGGTATTCCCCATCGGCGCACTTGCGATGGAGCAGGAATTTCAGGCTTTATCGAAGAATGACACTTGGCGTCCGGTTCCCCTGTCTACGGCGTCAATGTTATTGATTCCAAATGGGTGTTCAAAGTGAAGAAGCATGCTGATGGTTCTATTGAACGCTACAAGGCACGCTTAGTTGCCAAGGGTTTCAAACAGAGGTATGGTCTTGATTATGAGGATACTTTCGATCCAGGTTGTCAAGCCTACCACTATTCGCCTGCTCGCTTTCTTTGGCCGTTACTCGAGGTTGGTTCCTTCGACAGACTTGATGTCCAGAATGCGTTTCTGCATGGCATTCTTGAGGAGGAGGTCTATATGCGTCAGCCTCCAGGCTTTGTTGATCCTACCCGTCCTCACCACCTCTGTCGCCTTGTTAAGGCTCTGTATGGACTTAAGCAGGCTCCTCGTGCCTGGCATGCCCGACTTGGCTCGGTTCTTCGTGCTCATGGGTTTGTTCCGTCCAAGGCTGATACATCACTGTTTCTCCTTCGGCGTCACGAGGTTACTATGTACCTGTCTGGTTTATGTTGATGATATCATCCTCATTAGCTCCTCCGATGCTCGTTGCCGATCGCCTTGTGTCCGCACTCGGTGGTGATTTTCTTCGTTAAGGACTTGGGTGCTCTGCACTATTTCCTTGGTCCGGAGGTCTCACGGTCTTCTGGCTGGGCTGACCCTTACACGGCGAAGTATTCTCCGGACTTACTTGCGCCGTCTTTGGTATGTTGCGAGTGTAAGCATGCTACCACTCCTATGTCCGCTACGATCGCATGATTGCTCTTGATGGTGACATTCTTTCGCTCGATGACGCTACGAGTACCGCAGTCTTGTTGGAGGGCTGCAATACCTCACTATCACCGGACCGGATGTCTCTTATGCGGTCAACCGTGTGTGTCGATATCTTCATGCACCTCGGACGTCCCATTGGTCAGCCGTGAAGCGTATTTTGCGCTATGTCTCTCTCACTTGCCTCGTATGGTTTGCTACTTCAGCCGGCCCCGTCTTGTGCACTTTGCGCTTTCTCGGATGCGGATTGGGCTGGTAATCCAGACGACAGGGCGATCCACGGGGGATATGCGGTATTCTTTGGTCCTAACTTGATCGCCCGGAATGCTCGCAAGCAAGCTACGGTATCTCGCGATGAGTGCCGAAGCTGAATACAAGGCAGTTGCTAATGCTACAGCTGAGCTCATATGGGTACGAGGCTTTGTTGAGAGAATTGAGAGTCTCTCAACGTCGATCTCCAGTTCTTTGGTGTGATAACATCGGCGCTACATACCTCTCTTCCAATCCGGTATTTCATGCCCGAACAAAACACATTGAAGTGGATTATCACTTTGTCGAGGAACGCGTTGCAAAGAAGCTACTTCGTATCAAGTTCATCTCTTCCAAGGATCAACTTGCCGACATCTTCACGAAGCCTCTTCCACAGCCACAGTTTGTAGGTTGTAGGCGCAATCTTAACTTGATTTGTACTTCAGGCCACGAGTTAAGATTGAGGGAGGGTGTTAGACTGTATATACGTAGCGTTGTATATGTCTTGTATTGTACCTCTTGGTACCCATATATATATGAGATAGCCACACCCGTATTGGGTGTCGAGCAGTTTCCCAAACCCTCTTGTCTTACAGAAGGCATGGATGAAGATACTGTTGTTGCTCTCCAACCGGTGTGTACGAATTGATCTGCAGGATCATGACAACTTTGGCAAGCACTTCCGCCCGCATCCCCTTGCACCCTCACCTCGGCAGCAAGGTCCCAGGCTTGTTGTCGATGCTGCCGGGCCGTGTGGTCATCGACGAGTACTTGGTGCAGCGAGTGATATGGAGAACAGGAGAAGGATGGTAACTCCAACTTCATGCCGTGCCTTTTTTCAGTTTTAGGCCAGCCTGATCCTATTTGTACGTGGAGCACAAAGGAAAAATCGCTCACATTTTCCCAGGCCGTACGTAGGAAGGAAGAAAACTGGAAACATGTACGAAGAAAAAAAAAACAGCTCCGATCCGATTCTTTTGTTGTTGACGGACGAAACAAAACGGCGACATGTAGTCTGGCGGTAAGACGGTGATGTGGAGAATAACCGGGGAAGTCGCTGCTCTGTTCCCGTCAGCTTAGTCCAGGAGGACAGGGTCATCACGTCGGCTTGGAGTTGGAGACGAACCAAACGGAACAGCACGGCCGACTGGACAGATCGGGACTATCTGCGTTTGCTAAGCCGAGAGTTGGAGGGAATCAGACGATCTTGCTGCTGTCTGAAGTAGGACGACCGACGGCGGCTTGGCGACCTGGAGGTCGGCCGGTGGTCGCGATTTTCGATGGAGTCATGGCCGGCGACTGCGGGGCGAACCCTAATCCTCTCTCGTATCGAACGGAATCGTTGGTTCGTGCGTGGTTTTTATATCCTGGACTCCTGGCCTTGCCTGACGTACGGATTCGAGCCGCTGGAGTTGGATAACTTGACACGGACGTTGGGCCCTGGTAGGTGACAATTCATTTGGGCCGAGGCAGCGTGGTTCGGGCTTCCGCACGGGCCGCACGGCGTAGATGGTTCCGCGCCGCGGTCAGGATGAGCGGATGCGTTTTGTTCGGGCTAGAGAGACGACCACGAAGCGTTTTTTACATGAGGGGTGGCAATATGCTGTATTATGCGTTTTGGTGGGAGGGTAAAACGGTCCCAAAAAAAGCGTTGAGGAAACTTTTTGGCAGAAACCTTAGCTCCTTTATTATTAGGTATAGATTAGCAAGTTGTTGTCAAGGCAAGTTGCACTTATCAGAAACCCGTGCGGTCGGCATGTGATTTTTGAAATGAGTTGCACTTTTCTCGTGGTTGTCGACGAGTTGCACTTAGAGCATCCCAAAACGATTTAAGGCGCGCCGATAAAAAAAAACGTTCTCAGTCGCGTACCTCAAAGCTTCTTTTTGTCCAGCGCGGCCGATACGGTGTCCGGCGTCCCGAGCCCATTCACGCTACATAGGGGACGCTTCGGGCATGCCGGACACAACGAAAAGCGAGACGAAAAGATGCGGGCCCGATGCGTCAGCGGCTCGAAAGCCTAAAACCCCGTCGCCTACCTTTGGTCAAACGACGTTAATAGCGTCCCAGATTTTTCAGGCGACACAGGGATGCGTCTTGTCGTGCATGGCCGCGTGGTCGTCCGCGCCGGCGTTTATTGTGTCCAACGACCTGCTGCCGCTTCGCCTGTCGCCGCTGTACATTAAGAGCGCCCATGCGGTTCTTGTTCATCCCAATCTCTCGCCGTTCCCAAATCTTCTCCTCGCAGCTCCAACCTCCACCCAATTTCGTCGTCCTCCCGCAAGATCGCCGCGGCGAACGGCTTCGGCCGCGGCAGCCTCACCGTGGCGGAGGTGTGGGTGCTGTACCGCGCGGGATATCCCGTCCCGGCGGACATGCGCCTGCCAAGCAACGGCGGGTGGAGGATGGCCATCAACGGCATAGGTGTCCTGCCGCCTCCGTCGCCAGGCACAGATCGCTGGAGGGACTCCATCAGGGCCCGGCTGTCTGCCCTCACCACCGACGAGCGGGTCGATCCGACCTGGGCGGCCACGGGCAACGACGCCTGGTGGGTCGCCTACTTCCAGGCGCAGTACGACATGGAGATGAACACCACCACCAGCCTCGTTGGCCGGCGGAATAGCTGGAACAAGGACGGGCGCGTCCTCTTCTGGGGCGTTTCGGGGCGCACCCTAGAGAACGTCGTCGATGGCATACACACCGGCGCTCCAGGGTTGGAGACGCCGTCGTCGCCGCCACCATCTCCGCCCGCAGCACGCTGGCAGCCGAGGAGGACGTACTCGTCCTCCTCCAACTCTTCCTCATCAAGGCCAACGCGATCGGTGCCGTCCTCGTCGCACCGCGCCGCGCCCTACACCGTCCCCAAACGCGAGGTGAAGAAGGCGGAGCCAGAGTTCGCGACGCCGCCAGTCATTTCGAGGCGCGGCGGCAGCGGCAGCAGGCAGCAGCAAATGCATGGCGGTGGCGCCCTTCTCATCTTGAAGCCAAAGGTGAAGGAGGAGCAGGAGACGAGGCAGCCGGCTAGGCGACGCTGCTGGCGGAGCGAGCGGCAGCAGCGATGACCCCGAGGACTACCCAGGTCTGTGAGCAGAGTGCTTGGCGTCGCTGAACGACAAGGATGCCTGCAGGGGCGACCTCGACGCGGCGATCGCCATGTCCATTCGCGACACCGGGAAGCCGCTCGTGGACCTCACCGACGATGACGAGGCTGGACCAAGCGGCACAATGAAGGACGAGCCCGTCGGCGAGCCCGACGGGCGCAACAAGCAGGAGGTCATCACCGACGACATGTATAACTTCCACCAGTACTACAACGCCTCTGGTCGCCGCAAATACTACTAGATTAGGTTTAGTTTAAATTTCATCGAATTTCGTTCGAATCTATGTAATATATAGCAAGTTTGAATAAATTCGCTTAAGTTTTAAATATATAAAATTTTGTTTTGGGATGCGGTTGGGGAGCGACGTCCCCAAACGCGGCACGAACGAAACACGTCCACCAAACGCGATCCGACGCCCGTTTGGGGACGCGGCTGGAGATGCTCTTATGGTGTATATAGTTACCAAGGTTTCTGAATGATTTTTTTTCCTCAAGTGCAACGTGGTACTATATGCAATTGCAGCCAGTTCTCTATACTTTTAATATTTTTAGCTGGACACCCAATAATTGTCGCTTTACCATAGTAGCACTAGCACTGTTTTTTAGGAGAACTAGCACCAAGAGTTGCATCGATTGAAGAATAATAATAAAATAGGTATTTGGTGCTCGATGTGAGCACAGATTGGTCCATTAATCAACATTTTCTCTCTCAAACCCAACAAAAAAACAGAGCGAACTCCGAAGTCTGTGCCGTGCCGATCTAACAAAAAGGAAGCGGAGCCTAGGCATATTGATTTCTCACTCGACTAGTGTCAAGAAGGAAGTATTTTTACTGTGTAGATACATCTAGTTTTATGCAATTATTTTAAAGTGCAGGGAGTATTATTTTCTTCCTTATAGTATAAGCCATAGGATCACATGGAACTGACGACTGATATTAGTTCGTTCAGGTGCATGCTAAAATTTCTCATGTTCTTACCTTTTGTTTCCGGGCACGTATAAAGTATTGTCCTTAATCTTTTGGGTTTAATCCTTGTACTGTGATTCCTAATTGTGCTAACGCTTTGGATCTTAAGTCAACATTTCGAGCAATCCTCACAAGCAGTTCTCTAAAGAAAAAAATAGTTGACATCATCGGATATCTAATTAGGCTGGTAGGTGAAGATGCACCTATTATCTAAAAAATATATTTAAAATATTTGAAAATTTTGAAAGATAGTTGTTCAGGTGTACATCAAGGGATTTATGTTTGCACACAAAATTTCGCGAAAACAGTATTTTTGTGGTCCGTGTAAAAATAGATAAACTAGACATTGTTTTTGGCTTTTTACACAGTGCACTATTTTTATTACCAAATTTTTTGCTTGCGACCATATAATTTTGTTTTGTACACCCCGATTTTTTTCCACATTTTTAACATTTTGAAATGCATTTTTAGTAATAGGCGCATCTAGAACTACGAGCCAACTAACCATATCCTAACATCATTCACGAAAACAAAGAACGGCTAACATGAAAATTTAATAACATATTTCAAACAAATTAAACTCCCTGCTTTTTCTCTAAAAAAGTGATTTCACTGCAGCTGGGGACATCACGGATGGACGGAACGGGGACGTAACAGATGATCACTACCACCGGTACATGGTACGGAATCAGCAAACAGACAACATCATCAATAACTTTCATGTGATGCATCTTAATTAACTAGTACAGTATATTGGTATACTAATACTGACACGGTTCTGAGCAGGAAGATGTGGAGATCATGCGCGATCTAGGCGTTAACTCGTACAGATTCTCCATTTCGTGGGCGAGAATCCTGCCAAGTATGCCAAGAACAATGCACATCCACATTTCTCCGCCGTTTAAGTAGTCAATGTTTAACTCGTTGACAAAAATGTCGTTCAATTTACGTAGGAGGCCATTCGGGAGGCGTCAATTCAGCTGGAATTGCGTTCTACGACCGCCTGATCGCTGCACTGCTGCAGAAAGGTAGCCACACCTCCAAACAAAACTCCTCTTCCATCTGCTGCGCCTCCAAACTTAGTAAACATTGATAAAAAAAAATAACAATGTCCAACAGGGATAGAGCCATTCGTGACCTTGCACCACTTCGATCAGCCACAGGAACTGGAGACCCAATACGGCAGCTGGCTGGGCACCGGAATCCGGTACTTACTTTGCGGTATTATGCAATTTCTTGCTCATGTTTAGCCACAGTTCTAGCAAGTTGTGATTTAGCCACACAGTTCTTTTCAGGGAGGAGTTTGATTACTACGCGGACGTGTGCTTCAGGGCGTTCGGTGATCGGGTCAAGTTCTGGACGACGTTCAATGAGCCCAACGTATTCGCCAAGGACTCCTACATGCTGGGAACGTACCCTCCCAATCACTGCTCCTCACCATTCGGGACCTGCAACAGCGGCAACTCATACCGGGAACCCTATGTCGCGGCTCACAACATCATCATGTCACATGCTGCAGTTGTCGACAACTACAAGAGAAACTATCAGGTAGCAAAGCCCCCTGGCAACTTAACTACTCTATCCCGTACGTTGAGCAATTTTGAAATGCTGACACGCCCTTGTCTAATTGACGTAGCCGTTTTTATCCATTGCGTTAGACGTTTTATCCATTGCGTGTTAGGCAAAGCAAGGTGGCTCAATCGGGATTGTGATTGAGATGAAATTTTACGAGTCACTGACGAATAACACGGAGGATATCCTGGCAGCACAACGTGCAATGTCTTTTGAGATACACTGGTATGTCATTTTTTCAACTCCTGGTGAAACAACATGAAAATGGTTCGGATCTTCTTTTAGTAGTACAATTGTTTTCATGTCTCTTCTTCCTTCCGCAGGTTTTTAGATCCGTTGTTCTTCGGGGAATATCCCAAAGAAATGCGTGAGATGTTATCATCAAACTTACCGAAATTCTCCCTAGCAGAGAAGAGGCTGCTGCAAAACAAGGTTGATTTCATCGGAATAAACCACTACACTGCAATTTATGCCAAGGATTGCATGTTATCTCCGTGTGACCTTAACACTTACGAGGGGAATGCGTTGGTCCTTGCTATAGGTGAAAGAGACGGTGTACGAATTGGAAAACCGGTAAGAACAGCCTATGTTATATATTAGTCCTCCTATCATTTTCCTCTTCCTTATGTTGACATGTTTCATGTGATGAAACTTACAGACTGCACTCGATGGTTTTTATGATGTTCCAGAAGGCATGGAGAAGATCATCAAGTATGTCGATAAGAGATATGAAAACGTGCCTATTTATGTTACTGAGAACGGTGAGTGGCAAGGACATCACAAAATTTAGAATGCTTTCATTAGAAAGCCTGAAGATTTCCGTACCCTCCTAGTTTTCTTTTCTTATGAATGATCGTGGCTCACCATAGCCAATTGTTTTCCTTCTTTTCAGGCTACTCTCAACACAGCAGTAACGGTTTAGAAGACTTGGTCAATGATGTTGGAAGGGTGAACTACATGCATGGTTATCTCTCATCTGTCGCTTCTGCTGTCAGGTGACATGGACAAAAACAAAGATTTATTCATGCACATTATACACTTCACTAAAGACACCTTAATAAAACCATGAAATGGATCCTCAAATACTGGAATTGTGCGCATGCTTACAGGAGAGGGGCAAACGTGCGTGGCTACTTTGTCTGGAGTCTCATGGACAACTTCGAATGGGCGCATGGTTTCACCGTACGGTTTGGTTTATACCACGTGGATTTTAACACACAAGTGAGGACTCAAAAGATGTCTGCGAAGTGGTACCATGACTTCCTGATGGGTTCTAGGCCGGTGGACGCATTGCAGACTCTGAGAGCAGATTATTGACAATTATTGTCAAATGCTATATGGATATTGGCGCATCTAGAATAAATTACAGGGCTAATGCCTCTAGATGTATTTAAGAACGTATTTCAAATGAAAATAATCTCTTTTGGCCAAAAGAATGTTTCAGTAATTCATGCTTCATATGGCTCTTAGTGAGACTCATTGTTATTTAATGTTTTCATATAGGTTTCAACGTGTTTGGTTGTTTTTCATAATTTTTGGATTTTTAACTCATTTTTCTAACAATCTTAAGTTTTTGGAAAACTACATGAAATTCTAGAGAAGCCTTCGTTGAACCATGAAATGTTAGCTAAGATATTTCTGAAAATAGCAAATCTGTTTTTATTGCTTTCGTTTTAAGAGCATCTCCACCGGCGGCCCCGGTAGCGGCCCCGATAGCTATTTGGGGGATGGGGACGAAAATGGGCTCGCACCGGCGCGCCCCAAACGGCGCCGGCGATTTTTGGAGCCCAATAGAAGCGCCGGCAACGCCGTGCCGGCCCCTTCGCCAAGGGCGCGAATCGGGCGCGCCGGCGCCTCGCGAGGCTGAAAAATTTGGGCGTGGGAGCCGCCTGTCAGCCACACACCAACAAAATATACATCTTCTCCCCCAAAACCCCGTCCCCTCCGCCGCTCATTTCTCCCGCCAGCCGCTCAATCTCCCATCCACCCTCGAACCCGAAAAACACTCGCCACCGCGCCATGCCACCGAAGAGAAGGGCTCCGGCGAAGGCAGCGAAGCCGCCGACGAAGGCGCCGCCGAAGACGCACACCGTCGCGCCGAAGGAGAAGCCGGCGACCATGTCGCAGGAGGACTAGGAGACGGAGATGGATCGCCGCGCCTTCGTCACGGCCGACCGCAGGAGGCGCTGCATCGCCGCCCTCGACGCAGCGAAAGCGGTGGCCACTGCGGAAGCGTGCCTGAGCTTGGGTGGTGGCCTGAACAACATCTCGAGCTCCCCGTCGTCGCCGGGTTACTACGCGGGGTACACCGCGGACGCGTCGTCAATCTCGCAGATGCGGCTGTCGCAGATGGATGGCGGCGCTCGCTACTCCCCCGAGTTCAGCGACAGCGACATGACCGTCGACAACAACGCCCCATTCTCGCCGGATTCAACAGCTCGGGGCAGCGGCGCCTTCCGCTTCCCCAACCTGAACGATTCGCCTGACCTGTGCCGCACCCAGGGCCACATGACGGACGGCACCGGCCTTCCTCGCGACCTCTTCCCCGACGACGTCAGGCGCACCCAGCAGGTGTTCGGCAGCGGGTCCGGCGTGTCCATGAGCCAGGACGAGGTGTGTTTCCTTTCTTTCTATGTGTTGTGTGCATCGTAGACATCGGCGGCGGCTCAAAGATTGCAACTTTATGCGTAGATTGCCGGCGAGGAGGAGATCCTGAACGGCATCACACGCGGCCATGCCTACGAACCCCCGGTCGACGACTACGAAGAAGAGGCCGATGAGGACGAAGGTGAGGAGAAAGTCCAGGAGGAGCTGATCGACGCCGAGACCGGCGCGAGCGTGAGGAGGACGCGCAGGCGTTCCGTCGGCACTCGTGGTCCGAGGTGGAGGTCCTTGGAGGATGAATGCCTCATCGAGGCGTGGAAGTAAGTGAGCTTTTGCTCCATCACCGACGCAAACCAAACCGGGGGCAAGTATTACAAACGCATCCTTAATTGTTTTAACGAGAAGAAGAACTATGGTGATCTGATGGCCGTCTGTTGGCCCAAACTTCTTATTCCAAAACCTATTCGTATTTGGTGGCCGTGTGTTGCCCCAACTTCATATTCGTAGACTTATTCAAATTTATATGGTTGTGTTTGAGATTTCAAATTCATCAAATTATCTATCGGGCCGCCTGTTTAGGGCCGCTGGTGTGGGAGCAGCTTCCCTAAGTGCCGGCGCCTCAAACGGAGGTGCCGGCGCCTATTTGGGGGCTACTAGTGGAGATGCTCTAAAGCATACCCTATTGTTTCCCCGCATTTACATTTCAGAATATGGTTTGTCGCAAGCATTGTAGATCTTAAGACGTGAATTGACGAATGTACGTAGCTAACATTAATTAGCATTTCAATCTAGGGGCTAAGCATAACGTATGTAATGGGAAAGGTACCTTATTCAGGGTGAACTAGTGGGTCGGTTCGGCACCACTTATTCCTAGATACGCACGGTTGTTTAGATGTTGCAACGATCCATTTGCCACGGTGGAAGGGACTCGGGCCGGGCAGATTCTCTAGGGGGTGGCCTCTTCACTTACGAAGGCAATTTAGCTTTGACGAGGCGGTCGAATGGGAAAATTTATTCCACGAAATCCAAGCCTTAGTTGTTTCGATAAGTTGTTGGAAGCCTCGAGGGCGTACTCGACCAAATCCATCAATCTTAGTCTTTTGAGTGGGGTAGCTGTTACACATTTCAAGGAGGTGTGGCGATCGCAGGTGTTTCCGAAGATTAAGGTATTCCTTTGGCAGTTGATCGGAGGACGACTAGGCCCCTCGAATGGATGTGCTCCATGTGTGGGAGTTGGAAGAATGCAACCATATCTTTTTTCAACTGCTCGCTGGCTAAATTCATGTAGGCATAAGCGAGGGAACTCCTGAATTATGATTAGAACCCAGCTGGATTTGGTGAGTTCATTGCCAACCTTCTCAGAATCCTTCTGTAGGATAGTTTGGTTTAGCTTTCTGGCCCAGTGTTGGACCCTTTAGAGCATATGTAACAAACTAACTATGAAGCGGAATATTTTGGGCAATCCAGCTGATGTTTTCTTCCAACTATCATTACATATGTAGTGTTGGAGGGTTCAGGGCACACCGAAAAATAGGAAGCTGCTAGATGTGGCACTGGTAGAGGTTAGAAGACCTCATGCATGATGAGGACTTGAGGAGACGCTCCAGAGATGGCCTTTTATCGACATCGACTTCTACCTTTGTATGTCTTGTTGTGTTTAGCTTGATCCTTGTATCTATTTTTTCAACAAAGGCAATATATTAATATTGCAAGGATACCAATTACACCCAACCTCCATAACAACGCAGTTCCCTAATGATGCTACGGATGCACACAACCAAACAAAGAAGAAGAAGAAGCTAAAATGAAGTTTCACTACAGTTTTCTATTCCTTGAAGCAACAGTACAAACACCACCAAGATAACACCTGAACTCCAAATTCAGCAAAAGAGACGCCTTCAAGAAGGAAACTGTGCACAAGGGTCATCAACGCCAATCATAGATCATAGGTTTTCAACCTAGAGAAAGTTCACGCTTCCAAAATAATGTCGTTAACCAGGCTATTGCTAGACACAACCAATTAAGACCAGACCTTAGATTTTCACCCTCAAAGATCAGATTTATACTTCACTTGTGATGTCACCTCCACTTGCATACCGTTGTTACAAGTATCGAATCACCAAGCAAATTCCTCATCACCATAAAAACTTTAACCATCATTAGTAGTCTTCAGATCTCAGCATCCATGATATTCTCTGCCTCTAACTTCACCATGGAACATAAAAGACATGCCTCATGATGGCAAGAGATAGCAGAGCTTTGCAACGCTCCCTCCTAAAACAAAATGGTCGAGAAAAACACGGGTACGCATGACCGAATCCCATCCGATCCAACAATCTACGGGCATGATATGCCCAACGCAGTTCGCTGGTGGAGCCTTCTAGAACTTGACACATTAAAGAGGGCAAGCATCAAGCAGAACTCCGTCTTGGTGCGAGAGGAACCATTGAACCGCTGCCTTTATTTAGGCCGAGCTAGCAACCACCACGCCGGCTGGCTAGCTGCAGAGGAGAAGACGAACATTGTTGAGACGCTATTCTTCCGGCGCAGATGGGACACACGGTCGACCGCGGCCGGGCATGCATCAAATCCCGCCCGTTGGGTCCAGATCGGACCCAAACAAGGCCAAAACCGTCACACGGAACAACGCCTGATACGTCCACCGTGCATGTAACCGCCGGCCTAGATCGGGCCCGAGATGGGCCCATCGTCACCACACGCCATGGAACAGATCAAGCCACCGATGCCGGATGTGCCGGATCCACATCCGCCCACGCACGTCGTTGTGCCTCTCCACACAGGTGCACCATATCATACTTTATAACATTTTCTTGAGTGAAACATAAGGAAGGGTGAGATTAAACAATACATGTTCGAAAGTAGAGGCATGATGGTTGAAATTAAACGATATTCTCTCGGAGTTTTACACTATTTTGAGGTTTAAGGGTCTATGGAAACGCAAACCACTCTTTATAGTTGTTGTTGGCAGCACAAGGCCTTCCGTTTAGCTATACTACTTTATTAATGGAGCTCTTTTTGAAATTTTGCATCTACACAATCTCTTTCTACAAAATGTATTCTAGCCGTGATTGGTGGTCATCTAACGGTTCACGTCTTAGGAATTCGCTGCTACAGTGTTCCCGCGTGCAGCGTCCGCTGTTTGCACGCGACCACTAGAAGCTTCACGATTATCCTCGATGGAGTCACAGATTTCCCTGCGGTCGCACACTCGCGCTCTACAATTTCTTTTGTTCTCTCACGAGTGCATATTGGAAACTTTTTTCAGCCCAGGCAACAATATCATTTGCGTCCCGCTGTGCAACCGTACATCCCCATCACCGCGTTGAACCATTGCCCCCTTACTCTCAAAAAAAAAAAAAACATTGCCCCCCTGAGGAATTGCCCATTGCTGCTGGGTCAAATCTGGTGCGATCTTGTCAGCCCCTCCCCGCTGGAGCTAGCTGGTCTTGAAGCTTTGCCCTATCTCCGAGTCCTTAACACCCGCCTTGCTGAAGGATCGATCTGGTGCGAGTTTCCCGCCCCCTTCCCGCTGGAGCTAGGCGGCCTTGGTGCTTGGCTTCCTTGCACGGGTTAATTAATCAGCACTGCTACAGCCTACAGCAAGTGAGTCTCTTTCGCTTTTGATGATTGCGGATTTTGTTTTGCTGCATGACAATTTGATTCAGATAAAACTGCATTGACCGTTGTTTCTGGGAGCACAATTTTATTGCTGCACGCCAAGTGTTTATATTTTTGTCCAAGACAATATATGATGTCCAGAACGCACCTTTGTATCCTCCTCAAAAGATAACAAGCAATGCACTAGCTGATTCTTTAATAGCGCATTCTTTTTACTGCATACTCGAGCATTGAAAATGATGCCTGATAAGTGCTAAGTACTAACCGACATGGTAATTTGGTAGTATATATGGAAATCCATTCTTCATTAACAGGTTGCTTATGCATGTCTTTTTTCTATGTTACATAAACAAGTATCTATTACTGCAAATATAAAACTGAAGAATTATATAGCACTAGTAATCTGTACGTGCTTTGCACGATAATAAATATGACATTATCTTACTTCACTAAGGCATAATAATAATAATAATGCTCCGCATAATTTAGAAGTCGGTACCACACTTGTTTATTTCTCAGGTATTTAGGAGTACCAACGACTCTGGGTAAATCTCACTACATATTCCGGCTGATATACTTTTGCATGAGCATTAATTTGCGAACTATTCACATTTGTCGTCCATAAAAAACAATGAGGATATATCTCTCCATAAACATTGGTTTGAACCTCTATTCCCCAATATGTGCAATTTTTGTTGTATTCCTTTTTCTAATTTACAAAAGTTACGCTAAATTACTATTATTTCCAATGGTGCATGAAACAACCCGGAAAGAGTTGTGGCATTTTTATCATATATTAAATGTTTATGTCACAAATTTATAATTAATATATTTCTTACCATCTCTTGAAAATTTTGCATGACACAAAAAAAGTTTTCACCAGCCCAGGAAAATGTTACCATCATACAATAACACAATGTATCCATAGATAAGAATCTATGACACAAGAATTGGCTCCATGGCAATAATATTATACAAGCCCCTGATGTATGTGGTGACATTCTAAGTTGTAATAAGAATCGTCATGCAATCAATAAGTAATTTAAACTTGCCATTGTTGGTGGAAATTTTATGATTCAATAAATGTACTTCGTCCGTCCCAAAGAGGATGTCGCAGATTTGTTTAAATAGTTTCTTGATACACTTGAATTTAGAGAGAAAAAAAATCAAAATCCTTTTCAGGACGAAGAGAGTACGTATATTCACACACAAAAAACGACAGATGACCTGTCCTAGGAGGCTTGTGATAAAACTTTTTACATGGAAAAAATAACCTTAGCGAATAGCAATGTTGTCGTGGCAAAAAAAATTCCAAAGAACCATGGTTTTTATATTATCATGCTTTTACATTTTGTACTAAAGTTATCGTAATAAAAATAATGATAAAAATAGTTACACGATAGACTATATATTTTTGATATGTTGTATTTAGCGTATAACAGTTCAAAAAAATATAACAGCAGATATAGTAATCTCTTATTCTTTGCCGATTTCTAAGGGACTTTTGTGGTTGGTGTTTGAAGAATCATTAGTGAGGGAAGAGGAATTAGATTAACTTTCGACATGCTCATGTAGCAGTAGACCATGTAGCAGTGGACCATGTAGCAGTACGTTGGAGGTTTTTTTGCCGCCGCGGTAGACCTGTCCAGAAGTATCGAGAAACTACCGCCGGGTATATGTTCGCGCGGGAAAGCCCAGTGACGAATCCAAGAGCTCCAAGCCCTTGGATCAATTGAGTTTAGGTCAGATGAATGGCAGCTAGAAGCTTTAGCATGCAAATGAACGGCTTGGATTACTTCATTGGAAGGAAGACTCTAGAACTAAGTGGTAAATCCAGATTCAAAAACTCGTGTACTATATAGTGATATAGAAAAGAGGTCCTACATAATGGAAGGGCGAGTTTTATACAGATTTTTATAAACATCTATTATGCATCTTTATTCAATAGGGAAAGAAGATGCATAATAGATGTTTATAAAAAATGATATAATTTTGTTTGTGTGTTCTCATATTTAGTAGTTATCTTAGGAGAGCTGAATTTTTCTCCAGGGGAAGAAAATAGTGTTGTACAAATAAGTTCTTCTCAGCGCAAGTGTTATCGTGATCACGAAAGATATCTGCAAATGACTAAAGATCAGAGAGAATTGTATTTGCAAAGGGGCCGCGAGTATAAAAGATAAGGTGTGATGAGCGAGAGTCCTATTTGCAAAGGAACCGTGAGTATAAAATATTAACATGAGATGAATCTTACTGTGTAAGTACTGGCTGTTCTGATATAGACGCATTAGGTCAATTAAATATATCACATCCAAGTGTTGGAATTGAGCTCAACACTGGCACATGTGGCATCTATGTATCATCAATTTCATCAAAAGATCAAGCTGCAAATAATGAACTGATGAATCTTGGGCTGTGCAAGAGGCACCGTGGCACTAATAATGGATGCTCACAAGTAACACGTGAACATGGAGAAGTAATCTTACAAGAGGGACGTGGCTACAAGAAAAGAAGAGGGTGTGATGGGAAAAAATTTAGTACTACACAAGGTACATCTGAATATACCAACTTGCATGAGAACATTATATATATATGCAGAAAGATTCTTTTCTAGCCATGCGTGTTTTGTTCAGTTTCATATACAATGATAATTTTTTTAGAGGATATGCAATAATAGTTAATCGTACCTATACATAATATTAACAAATGTCATTAGCAGGTAATACTTTGCGGATTGAAGACAAGATTCACAATAAGGACCTGGATAACTGAATTCTTATGTATAGGGGACATGGTAAATGTTTACTGAGTTTTTTGTGTGTAGTTAATCATCAATGATTTATTATGTATTGATATTCTACCTTACTAACAAATGTATAGGTTCTTCTAAATCTGAGTTATACCAAGAACCAAACCTTAATACAAAGGATGGCATACACATTGATCCATATGATCAGATTTATTGCAGTCTTCCCAATAGTGATAATTTTCTGGAGCACCAAATATCAAGGAGAGATGCCACTGCAAGTTTATGGTCATCCTAACACATCTGCATGATGAATGCAAAATTGAGCTCAATATACAGAAATTGATTTAGACCAAAGAGTGTACAATACTCCAACGGTATCACATGTTGCAGCATTTGGGTGGATGGAAATAATCCCCAAAAGCATACATAAAAGCATATCATGGTTGTTTCACATTTTCTCCGTGTACCCATATAAGCTACTCCCTCACATTTTGCACATGTTATAAGTTACTCCCTATGTTCTTATCAACGTTTTATATGTAGAAACATAAGTAGTAGGAAACAATTATGTGTATCATATGAATACATGCACGTCAAATAATCAAGTCTTATATACGTACGTGGCACGTGCCTTTTACTAGTACAAGATAAACCGATTCTTCCCATGGTTGGTGGCCCGCCGCGACCAAGACGGCCGGCTCACCGGAGGACTGTGTGGCACGTAGGATTAGGTCCATCCATCATTCCCCTTGAACATCATCACATGTCCTTTTCACGTGCGCCATCACAATCTTACTCCGACCATCCCATTTTAAATAAGTCGGGCACGGGCAGGGCCCAACCTTAAGTTGGCGTCGGTGCGAGGGAGCGTTGCCTTTGTAGCTAGCTACCTCGAGGAGGCTACGGGGGAAGGGAATGGCCGCGACGACGGGCGTAGTCATGCTGGCGGCGGCGCTGGCGATCCTCGCGCCGTCCACGCGGGCGCTCGACCGCGCAGAGTTTCCGCCGGGGTTCCTCTTCGGCGCCGCAACATCTGCTTACCAGGTTAGTTAGCGTGGAACTTTCAGTTGCTCCATGGCCGTCGTCTCTGTTTACCGCTGGATCGTTCGGCGCGAATGCATAACCGAGACCGTGATTTCTGGTTCCAGATTGAGGGCGCGTACCTGGAGGACGGCAAGGGCCTCAGCAACTGGGATGTCTTCACCCACACGCACTGTAAGTCATTCTCTTCCGATCGTTTCTGCTCTGGGTCCATCTATGTGTTCACTGTTCAGCATAGAGCTACTCGATCGATTCCCTCCCTTCCCTCTCGGTTCCCTCTGACACAGACGGCGGCGGCCCTCCCGTGATGCCATGAACAGAAATTCTGCTTCATCAAAGTTCATGGTCTGTTAATTAATCCACCATGTATGCTAACCATATATACTGCCAGAAAATTATCGCCATGATAGCGTCCAAAAGAAACCTCTTTTTTTGAGCTGGAAATGGGAAATTCATTAACCTGAGCGCTCAGCGATCTCGCTAGCGATTAAACCACCGCACTCAGTGTTACTACAAGATCTTGGACAAAAAATAAAATCAAAATTCTCGAAAGAACTAATGCAGCGCCATATCTGATTGACTTTTGTACATTTCAAGAACACTTGGCCACCATCTTCATCAACCCCATTGCACATCGGGCACCGCCTGTCTACATCCACTCGTTTTCGTTGATTATTCTATCGCGCGTTGGCATGCTATTGTGGCTAAGCCTCCAAACGAAAATTTTGACTTTAGCTGGAAGTTTCAGGCTCCATATTCTCTGCCAGAGCGTTGAGGATGCAGCCGGCACGGCGCTGATGACGAACTAGCGTCGTGGTGATGCTTTGCTTCTCGCAGACTTAAGCTTGAAAGATTCTCTTCCATTGCGAAGCATCTAAAACTGAAGCGGCATCCAGAGGCCGGACAGTTTAAAAGATTCTGGGGCCTTTTAATTGTCGTGTATGCAGGGGACAGTGAAAACATTGTTTTCTGTTTGGGTTTAACTTACATTTCTGCCTTAGAGGAGCCAATTACATCGCGACAGTGGACCGACGGTGGAATCTAGAGAAGGGTCTTTTACGTGGTAGAGAAGGGTATTAGGGCATGTACTATGCTGGAGAAGGCAGCCTTCCCTTGTGACATCCACGTCAGCAAGAGCAGGCAAAAAAACATCTTGTACAACGCTTTGTTGCTTGGAGTTATCTCTAGCACTTTAAATGCTTGCAAAAAAATAGGGATCAACAATAAACAGTATCATTGTAGCCGGCTGTGGTGTGTTACGTGATAGTGCAAATCCTACGTTTTATCCACCCACCGAATACAAACAGATCTTTAGCTTCAAAAGGAATAACTCTACATAGTTGAAATATATGAAAAAAAATTGTTGCTATTGTACTCAGCAGTCACAGCTCACAGCATCACAATATTGGTCATTCTTTTTGTGTTTCCACTTATAGCATCATTTGTGTTGCTCAGCCATGCGCCCATCTACACTGCACAATGAAACCTTTGTTAAGCATTGACATATGCACATAGTCGTCCATATGGAGTAAGAATGCAAGAAATTTTATAATTACCAATCTATCGCATTTTATTGCTTGATTCTCCATCATCGCCATGTTCAAGATCATTATTCATATACTGTGGACATCTAGATAGGATTAAACAGCACCAGTGTACAGCAATATTAGATTTCTCTGTACAATTATGAGGTGCACTTCTCTTAATTCAATTAGTATATTCATTAAACATAATCAGCAGCAGTACAACGCCCGTCAGGTCTCACAGTTACTACAGGACTGCTAGCACCGTAAACCTCTTCAAGCTATATATAATTGACCATACAACACTGAACTGCAACTACAGCAGATTAAATATGAACTTCGTCCATCTTTATCCTATCAAACGATTCTTGGAGTAGATCAACAAGAACTGTATAGAAGGCTCAAAAGGCTATAGAAGGCTCAAAAGGTTGTACAGAATCTAGAGGTCACACGCAATGGAAACTATGCAGAACTATGCAGAGAAACTAAGAAATTTTAATTCGTCCTATCATTTTGCTTATGCTCGCATCTAATATTCTCCAATCTTTATTGCCAACGAAACCCAATCTCTCTTTTACTCTGAACGAGGAAGCAATAATTCTTAACAAGCTGAGACTGCAGACCGCATCAAATTCGTTCAGTTAGCAACCGAATTAGCTGGGCCGTGCGTCACCACATCATCCAGAATTCTCAAGGAAAGACTTACACATCTGGTACATGGACAAGGCGAGGCTTACCAATCTGCTGGCGAAGATTGAATGGGCTAGCAGCAGCCCCGTCCCACCAAACATTCAAGGAGGAGGTGTTAGATCTGGAGTCTGGCGGTGGGGGAGCATACAGCAGAATCGGTGACGGAGAAGCACGTCCGTCCATGCCCCAGGCCGCTTCATTCCCCGCCGGCCGACGAAACATGTTGGAGCAGGGGTGGCTGGGATGGATTTGTGCTGGCGAGGCAGAATATTTGGCATCGAGAGGGGGCGATTTAGCGCGGGGAGAAGAATAAATTGGCGAAACGAGCAAAATAGTTTCGCGGGAGACGACGGATAATCGCGTCGGAGCACCGGATTGGAAAATCGCGTGAATAAGGGAGAGCAAATCATACAACGCCAAGATTTGCCTTCTCCTCCTTAACAAGGGATCATCCCTTACGGAAGAGAAGGCTCGGCCTTTCTTCCCTCTCTCTCATCTCCATGTCACTAATTGTCCTACGTGTCGGTTGGTAAGGGAAGGCTGACTAGGAGCGTTGTACATGCCCTTATAGGATGGCAGATAGGGTCTTTTGTCGCAAGAGGGTCAGACACTTGTTCTGAATTACAGGGAAAGGGACGTGATGGCTTTTGGGTATATATATTCTTTTTTCGAGGGGCTTTTGAGTACTCTGCGGTTCCATACATATTTGATATTTGTATGATTCAATGTTCTGCTCACCGAGTCACTCGACATCACTACTTCCTCTGATTCACTAATGCAATATTTTTTTAGCTTTATTCGTAAATGTATGTCGTGTCTAGATACGTTTTAGTTTGTAGGTTTACTCATTTTGGCCCGTACCTAGTGCACTTAAAAATATCTAAAAGGTCTTACGTTAGTCAGACAAGGCTTGAAGTGAGCTCGGCTTTAAAATTAACAAGCCATCAACCGGCTATAAGTTACACCAAGAGTTACAACACACACGCGTCAAGCGCACAACCAAAACCACAAGAAAAGATAACACAGAAAAAGCAAGCTGAAGTGCCATTTAATTCATGAAGAGGGAGCCTTGTCTTCTGTTGCACTGGAGTGAACACAACCGAGTCCACGCCAATAAACCTCCACCGCACCAAGACTGCAACTCAAGGGGGACAACTCAACGACGGACGGCCACCTAGCAGAGCTTGAGGAACCAAAGGAGGGAGGGTCTTGCGGCGATGCCTCCAAGAAGGTGAATGGTGCAAGAATGCGTCATCGTCGTCGGCAGAGAAGAACCTGCAAAGTTTTCACCCGGACCGGAGAAACACCACCCATGGAGCTCGGGCTAGGTCCAGACCAAACACACAACATCATCCCCGGCATTGGGATAGGCACAGCTGCAATAGCTACGACCGAGACGCCGACCTAGCAAAACCCCCAAGGCGCTAGGAAGGAAATCAGCTACCGCAGCAAAGCGTGTAAAAGCAGCCAGGCCGACGTTGCGGGAGGGCTGCGACACCGACGAGAGGTCACACGGTGCTCCACAAGACACTACCAAAGAAGCTTACGGGAAGCGAGGCCTCCAAGAGGAGCGAGACTGAGGCGGAGGGATGGAGTCCATCATTTCGAATAGGAGGGCCATCATCGGGACGTCTTCAACAAGGGAGCGGCACCCACGGGTGACGCCGTCGTCGGCGCAGGCCGAGCCATGCGTGCTTTCGCCGAGGTCCAAACCTAGATAGAAATTCCGGACGACGTCGCGAGGACGTAGAGCGAACAAGGCGGAGATCACCGCCGCGCCTCCAACCTAAGTCACACTATGAGCTAGCCCCAACTCGACTCATCCGCTGGGAAACACGTTACGGCTAGCGAGAGGTTTCAGCAGACCCGGATCTAGACGTCCAAGTTCCTAGATTGGCGGCACCACGATGTCCACCATCCCCAACGCGAGCACGCATTGCACAAGCACGACCAAAATGGTCGAGAAGGAGAACAAA
>NC_061514.1:80068101-80121744 GCF_022539505.1 Lolium rigidum | reverse complement strand
CTTGTCGTGCATGGCCGCGTGGTCGTCCGCGTCCGGCGTTTATTGTGTCCAACGACCTCGGGCCGCCGCTCGCCTGTCGCCGCGCTGTACATTAAGAGCGCCCATGCGGTTCTTGTTCATCCCAATCTCTCGCCGTTCCCAAATCTTCTCCTCGCAGCCTCCAACCTCCACCCAACTTCGCCGTCCTCCCGCAAGATCGCCGCGGCGAACGGCTTCGGCCGCGGCAGCCTCACCGTGGCGGAGGTGTGGGTGCCGTGACCGCGCGGGATATCCCGTCCCGGCGGACATGCGCTCGCTAAGCAACGGCGGGTGGAGGATGGCCATCAACCAGCACAGGTGTCCTCGCCGCTCCGTCGCCAGCTACGTATCGGCCGGAGGGACTCCATCGTGGCCCGGCCGTTCGCCTCACCACCGACGAGCGGGTCGATCCCGACTCGGGCGGCCACGGGCAACGACGCTCGGTGGGTCGCCTACTTCCAGGCGCAAGACGACATGGAGATGAACACCACCACCAGCCCTCGCTGGCCGGCGGAATAGCCGGAACAAGGACGGGCGCGTCCCTCTTCGGGGGCGTTTCGGGGCGCACCCTAGAGAACGCTCGCCGATGGCATACACACCGGCGCTCCAGGCTGGAGACGCCGTCTGCCGCGCCACCATCTCCGCCCGTGCAGCACGCCGGCAGCCCGAGGAGGACGTACTCGTCCTCCTCCAACTCTTCCTCATCAAGGCCAACGCGATCGGTGCCGGCTCTCTGCCGCACCGCGCCGCGCCTACACCGTCCCCAAACGCGAGGTGAAGAAGGCGGAGCCGCAGTTCGCGACGCCGCCGGCCATTTCGGGAGGCGCGGCGGCAGCGGCAGCAGGCAGCAGCAAATGCATGGCGGTGGCGCCCTTCTCATCTTGAAGCCAAAGGTGAAGGAGGAGCAGGAGACGAGGCAGCCGGCTAGGCGACGCTGCTGGCGGAGCGAGCGGCAGCAGCGATGACCCCGAGGACTACCCAGGTCTGTGAGCAGAGTGCTTGGCGTCGCCGAACGACAAGGATGCCTGCAGGGCGACCTCGACGCGGCGATCGCCATGTCCATTCGCGACACCGGGAAGCCGCTCGTGGACCTCACCGACGATGACGAGGCTGGACCAAGCGGCACAATGAAGGACGAGCCCGTCGGCGAGCTCCGACGGGCGCAACAAGCAGGAGGTCATCACCGACGACATGTATAACTTCCACCAGTACTACAACGCCTCCGGTCGCCGCAAATACTACTAGATTAGGTTTAGTTTAAATTTCATCGAATTTCTGTTCGAATCTATGTAATATATAGCAAGTTTGAATAAATTCGCTTAAGTTTTAAATATATAAAATTTTGTTTTGGGATGCGGTTGGGAGCGACGTCCCCAAACGCGCGCACGAACGAAACACGTCCACCAAACGCGATCCGACGCCCGTTTGGGGACGCGGCTGGAGATGCTCTTATGGTGTATATAGTTACCAAGGTTTCTGAATGATTTTTTTTCCTCAAGTGCAACGTGGTACTATATGCAATTGCAGCCAGTTCTCTATACTTTTAATATTTTTAGCTGGACACCCAATAATTGTCGCTTTACCATAGTAGCACTAGCACTGTTTTTTAGGAGAACTAGCACCAAGAGTTGCATCGATTGAAGAATAATAATAAAATAGGTATTTGGTGCTCGATGTGAGCACAGATTGGTCCATTAATCAACATTTTCTCTCTCAAACCCAACAAAAAACAGAGCGAACTCCGAAGTCTGTGCCGTGCCGATCTAACAAAAAGGAAGCGGAGCCTAGGCATATTGATTTCTCACTCGACTAGTGTCAAGAAGGAAGTATTTTTACTGTGTAGATACATCTAGTTTTATGCAATTATTTTAAAGTGCAGGGAGTATTATTTTCTTCCTTATAGTATAAGCCATAGGATCACATGGAACTGACGACTGATATTAGTTCGTTCAGGTGCATGCTAAAATTTCTCATGTTCTTACCTTTTGTTTCCGGGCACGTATAAAGTATTGTCCTTAATCTTTTGGGTTTAATCCTTGTACTGTGATTCCTAATTGTGCTAACGCTTTGGATCTTAAGTCAACATTTCGAGCAATCCTCACAAGCAGTTCTCTAAAGAAAAAAATAGTTGACATCATCGGATATCTAATTAGGCTGGTAGGTGAAGATGCACCTATTATCTAAAAAATATATTTAAAATATTTGAAAATTTTGAAAGATAGTTGTTCAGGTGTACATCAAGGGATTTATGTTTGCACACAAAATTTCGCGAAAACAGTATTTTTGTGGTCCGTGTAAAAATAGATAAACTAGACATTGTTTTTGGCTTTTTACACAGTGCACTATTTTTATTACCAAATTTTTTGCTTGCTGTACCATATAATTTTGTTTTGTACACCCCGATTTTTTTCCACATTTTTAACATTTTGAAATGCATTTTTAGTAATAGGCGCATCTAGAACTACTGAGCCAACTAACCATATCCTAACATCATTCACGAAAACAAAGAACGGCTAACATGAAAATTTAATAACATATTTCAAACAAATTAAACTCCCTGCTTTTTCTCTAAAAAAGTGATTTCACTGCAGCTGGGGACATCACGGATGGACGGAACGGGGACGTAACAGATGATCACTACCACCGGTACATGGTACGGAATCAGCAAACAGACAACATCATCAATAACTTTCATGTGATGCATCTTAATTAACTAGTACAGTATATTGGTATACTAATACTGACACGGTTCTGAGCAGGAAGATGTGGAGATCATGCGCGATCTAGGCGTTAACTCGTACAGATTCTCCATTTCGTGGGCGAGAATCCTGCCAAGTATGCCAAGAACAATGCACATCCACATTTCTCCGCCGTTTAAGTAGTCAATGTTTAACTCGTTGACAAAAATGTCGTTCAATTTACGTAGGAGGCCATTCGGGAGGCGTCAATTCAGCTGGAATTGCGTTCTACGACCGCCTGATCGCTGCACTGCTGCAGAAAGGTAGCCACACCTCCAAACAAAACTCCTCTTCCATCTGCTGCGCCTCCAAACTTAGTAAACATTGATAAAAAAAATAACAATGTCCAACAGGGATAGAGCCATTCGTGACCTTGCACCACTTCGATCAGCCACAGGAACTGGAGACCCAATACGGCAGCTGGCTGGGCACCGGAATCCGGTACTTACTTTGCGGTATTATGCAATTTCTTGCTCATGTTTAGCCACAGTTCTAGCAAGTTGTGATTTAGCCACACAGTTCTTTTCAGGGAGGAGTTTGATTACTACGCGGACGTGTGCTTCAGGGCGTTCGGTGATCGGGTCAAGTTCTGGACGACGTTCAATGAGCCCAACGTATTCGCCAAGGACTCCTACATGCTGGGAACGTACCCTCCCAATCACTGCTCCTCACCATTCGGGACCTGCAACAGCGGCAACTCATACCGGGAACCCTATGTCGCGGCTCACAACATCATCATGTCACATGCTGCAGTTGTCGACAACTACAAGAGAAACTATCAGGTAGCAAAGCCCCCTGGCAACTTAACTACTCTATCCCGTACGTTGAGCAATTTTGAAATGCTGACACGCCCTTGTCTAATTGACGTAGCCGTTTTTATCCATTGCGTTAGACGTTTTATCCATTGCGTGTTAGGCAAAGCAAGGTGGCTCAATCGGGATTGTGATTGAGATGAAATTTTACGAGTCACTGACGAATAACACGGAGGATATCCTGGCAGCACAACGTGCAATGTCTTTTGAGATACACTGGTATGTCATTTTTTCAACTCCTGGTGAAACAACATGAAAATGGTTCGGATCTTCTTTAGTAGTACAATTGTTTTCATGTCTCTTCTTCCTTCCGCAGGTTTTTAGATCCGTTGTTCTTCGGGGAATATCCCAAAGAAATGCGTGAGATGTTATCATCAAACTTACCGAAATTCTCCCTAGCAGAGAAGAGGCTGCTGCAAAACAAGGTTGATTTCATCGGAATAAACCACTACACTGCAATTTATGCCAAGGATTGCATGTTATCTCCGTGTGACCTTAACACTTACGAGGGGAATGCGTTGGTCCTTGCTATAGGTGAAAGAGACGGTGTATGAATTGGAAAACCGTGTAAGAACAGCCTATGTTATATATTAGTCCTCCTATCATTTTCCTCTTCCTTATGTTGACATGTTTCATGTGATGAAACTTACAGACTGCACTCGATGGTTTTTATGATGTTCCAGAAGGCATGGAGAAGATCATCAAGTATGTCGATAAGAGATATGAAAACGTGCCTATTTATGTTACTGAGAACGGTGAGTGGCAAGGACATCACAAAATTTAGAATGCTTTCATTAGAAAGCCTGAAGATTTCCGTACCCTCCTAGTTTTCTTTTCTTATGAATGATCGTGGCTCACCATAGCCAATTGTTTTCCTTCTTTCAGGCTACTCTCAACACAGCAGTAACGGTTTAGAAGACTTGGTCAATGATGTTGGAAGGGTGAACTACATGCATGGTTATCTCTCATCTGTCGCTTCTGCTGTCAGGTGACATGGACAAAAACAAAGATTTATTCATGCACATTATACACTTCACTAAAGACACCTTAATAAAACCATGAAATGGATCCTCAAATACTGGAATTGTGCGCATGCTTACAGGAGAGGGGCAAACGTGCGTGGCTACTTTGTCTGGAGTCTCATGGACAACTTCGAATGGGCGCATGGTTTCACCGTACGGTTTGGTTTATACCACGTGGATTTTAACACACAAGTGAGGACTCAAAAGATGTCTGCGAAGTGGTACCATGACTTCCTGATGGGTTCTAGGCCGGTGGACGCATTGCAGACTCTGAGAGCAGATTATTGACAATTATTGTCAAATGCTATATGGATATTGGCGCATCTAGAATAAATTACAGGGCTAATGCCTCTAGATGTATTTAAGAACGTATTTCAAATGAAAATAATCTCTTTTGGCCAAAAGAATGTTTCAGTAATTCATGCTTCATATGGCTCTTAGTGAGACTCATTGTTATTTAATGTTTTCATATAGGTTTCAACGTGTTTGGTTGTTTTTCATAATTTTTGGATTTTTAACTCATTTTTCTAACAATCTTAAGTTTTTGGAAAACTACATGAAATTCTAGAGAAGCCTTCGTTGAACCATGAAATGTTAGCTAAGATATTTCTGAAAATAGCAAATCTGTTTTTATTGCTTTCGTTTTAAGAGCATCTCCACCGGCGGCCCCGGTAGCGGCCCCGATAGCTATTTGGGGGATGGGGACGAAATGGGCTCGCACCGGCGCGCCCCAAACGGCGCCGGCGATTTTTGGAGCCCAATAGAAGCGCCGGCAACGCCGTGCCGGCCCCTTCGCCAAGGGCGCGAATCGGGCGCGCCGGCGCCTCGCGAGGCTGAAAAATTTGGGCGTGGGAGCCGCCTGTCAGCCACACACCAACAAAATATACATCTTCTCCCCAAAACCCCGTCCCTCCGCCGCTCATTTCTCCCGCCAGCCGCTCAATCTCCCATCCACCCTCGAACCCGAAAACACTCGCCACCGCGCCATGCCACCGAAGAGAAGGGCTCCGGCGAAGGCAGCGAAGCCGCCGACGAAGGCGCCGCCGAAGACGCACACCATCGCGCCGAAGGAGAAGCCGGCGACCATGTCGCGGAGAGGACTAGGAGACGGAGATGGATCGCCGCGCTTCGTCACGGCCGACCGCAGGAGGCGCTGCATCGCCGCCCTCGACGCAGCGAAAGCGGTGGCCACTGCGGAAGCGTGCCTGAGCTTGGGTGGTGGCCTGAACAACATCTCGAGCTCCCCGTCGTCGCCGGGTTACTACGCGGGGTACACCGCGGACGCGTCGTCAATCTCGCAGATGCGGCTGTCGCAGATGGATGGCGGCGCTCGCTACTCCCCCGAGTTCAGCGACAGCCGACATGACCGCCGACAACAACGCCCCATTCTCGCCGGATTCAACGGCTCGGGGCAGCGGCGCCTTCCGCTTCCCCAACCTGAACGAGTCGCGCCGACCCGTAGCCGCACCCGAGGGCCACATGACGGACGGCACCGGCCTTCCTCGCGACCTCTTCCCCGACGACGTCAGGCGCACCCAGCAGGTGTTCGGCAGCGGGTCCGGCGTGTCCATGAGCCAGGACGAGGTGTGTTTCCTTTCTTTCTATGTGTTGTGTGCATCGTAGACATCGGCGGCGGCTCAAAGATTGCAACTTTATGCGTAGATTGCCGGCGAGGAGGAGATCCTGAACGGCATCACACGCGGCCATGCCTACGAACCCCCGGTCGACGACTACGAAGAAGAGGCCGATGAGGACGAAGGTGAGGAGAAAGTCCAGAGGAGGCTGATCGACGCCGAGACCGGCGCGAGCGTGAGGAGGACGCGCGGAGCGTTCCGTCGGCACTCGTGGTCCGAGGTGGAGGTCCTTGGAGGATGAATGCCTCATCGAGGCGTGGAAGTAAGTGAGCTTTTGCTCCATCACCGACGCAAACCAAACCGGGGGCAAGTATTACAAACGCATCCTTAATTGTTTTAACGAGAAGAAGAACTATGGTGATCTGATGGCCGTCTGTTGGCCCAAACTTCTTATTCCAAAACCTATTCGTATTTGGTGGCCGTGTGTTGCCCCAACTTCATATTCGTAGACTTATTCAAATTTATATGGTTGTGTTTGAGATTTCAAATTCATCAAATTATCTATCGGGCCGCCTGTTTAGGGCCGCTGGCGTGGGAGCAGCTTCTAAGTGCCGGCGCCTCAAACGGAGGTGCCGGCGCCTATTTGGGGGCTACTAGTGGAGATGCTCTAAAGCATACCCTATTGTTTCCCCGCATTTACATTTCAGAATATGGTTTGTCGCAAGCATTGTAGATCTTAAGACGTGAATTGACGAATGTACGTAGCTAACATTAATTAGCATTTCAATCTAGGGGCTAAGCATAACGTATGTAATGGGAAAGGTACCTTATTCAGGGTGAACTAGTGGGTCGGTTCGGCACCACTTATTCCTAGATACGCACGGTTGTTTAGATGTTGCAACGATCCATTTGCCACGGTGGAAGGGACTCGGGCCGGGCAGATTCTCTAGGGGGTGGCCTCTTCACTTACGAAGGCAATTTAGCTTTGACGAGGCGGTCGAAT
Source organism: Lolium rigidum (assembly GCF_022539505.1). Lineage (NCBI taxonomy): Eukaryota > Viridiplantae > Streptophyta > Magnoliopsida > Poales > Poaceae > Lolium > Lolium rigidum. The sequence goes on along the minus strand of NC_061514.1, from coordinate 80,114,577 downwards.
GGGAAAATTTATTCCACGAAATCCAAGCCTTAGTTGTTTCGATAAGTTGTTGGAAGCCTCGAGGGCGTACTCGACCAAATCCATCAATCTTAGTCTTTTGAGTGGGGTAGCTGTTACACATTTCAAGGAGGTGTGGCGATCGCAGGTGTTTCCGAAGATTAAGGTATTCCTTTGGCAGTTGATCGGAGGACGACTAGGCCCCTCGAATGGATGTGCTCCATGTGTGGGAGTTGGAAGAATGCAACCATATCTTTTTTTCAACTGCTCGCTGGCTAAATTCATGTAGGCATAAGCGAGGGAACTCCTGAATTATGATTAGAACCCAGCTGGATTTGGTGAGTTCATTGCCAACCTTCTCAGAATCCTTCTGTAGGATAGTTTGGTTTAGCTTTCTGGCCCAGTGTTGGACCCTTTAGAGCATATGTAACAAACTAACTATGAAGCGGAATATTTTGGGCAATCCAGCTGATGTTTTCTTCCAACTATCATTACATATGTAGTGTTGGAGGGTTCAGGCACACCGAAAAATAGGAAGCTGCTAGATGTGGCACTGGTAGAGGTTAGAAGACCTCATGCATGATGAGGACTTGAGGAGACGCTCCAGAGATGGCCTTTTATCGACATCGACTTCTACCTTTGTATGTCTTGTTGTGTTTAGCTTGATCCTTGTATCTATTTTTTCAACAAAGGCAATATATTAATATTGCAAGGATACCAATTACACCCAACCTCCATAACAACGCAGTTCCCTAATGATGCTACGGATGCACACAACCAAACAAAGAAGAAGAAGAAGCTAAAATGAAGTTTCACTACAGTTTTCTATTCCTTGAAGCAACAGTACAAACACCACCAAGATAACACCTGAACTCCAAATTCAGCAAAAGAGACGCCTTCAAGAAGGAAACTGTGCACAAGGGTCATCAACGCCAATCATAGATCATAGGTTTTCAACCTAGAGAAAGTTCACGCTTCCAAAATAATGTCGTTAACCAGGCTATTGCTAGACACAACCAATTAAGACCAGACCTTAGATTTTCACCCTCAAAGATCAGATTTATACTTCACTTGTGATGTCACCTCCACTTGCATACCGTTGTTACAAGTATCGAATCACCAAGCAAATTCCTCATCACCATAAAAACTTTAACCATCATTAGTAGTCTTCAGATCTCAGCATCCATGATATTCTCTGCCTCTAACTTCACCATGGAACATAAAAGACATGCCTCATGATGGCAAGAGATAGCAGAGCTTTGCAACGCTCCCTCCTAAAACAAAATGGTCAGAAAAACACGGGTACGCATGACCGAATCCCATCCGATCCAACAATCTACGGGCATGATATGCCCAACGCAGTTCGCTGGTGGAGCCTTCTAGAACTTGACACATTAAAGAGGGCAAGCATCAAGCAGAACTCCGTCTTGGTGCGAGAGGAACCATTGAACCGCTGCCTTTATTTAGGCCGAGCTAGCAACCACCACGCCGCTGGCTAGCTGCAGAGGAGAAGACGAACATTGTTGAGACGCTATTCTTCCGGCGCAGATGGGACACACGGTCGACCGCGGCCGGGCATGCATCAAATCCCGCCCGTTGGGTCCAGATCGGACCCAAACAAGGCCAAAACCGTCACACGGAACAACGCCTGATACGTCCACCGTGCATGTAACCGCCGGCCTAGATCGGGCCCAGATGGGCCCATCGTCACCACACGCCATGGAACAGATCAAGCCACCGATGCCGGATGTGCCGGATCCACATCCGCCCACGCACGTCGTTGTGCCTCTCCACACAGGTGCACCATATCATACTTTATAACATTTTCTTGAGTGAAACATAAGGAAGGGTGAGATTAAACAATACATGTTCGAAAGTAGAGGCATGATGGTTGAAATTAAACGATATTCTCTCGGAGTTTTACACTATTTTGAGGTTTAAGGGTCTATGGAAACGCAAACCACTCTTTATAGTTGTTGTTGGCAGCACAAGGCCTTCCGTTTAGCTATACTACTTTATTAATGGAGCTCTTTTTGAAATTTTGCATCTACACAATCTCTTTCTACAAAATGTATTCTAGCCGTGATTGGTGGTCATCTAACGGTTCACGTCTTAGGAATTCGCTGCTACAGTGTTCCCGCGTGCAGCGTCCGCTGTTTGCACGCGACCACTAGAAGCTTCACGATTATCCTCGATGGAGTCACAGATTTCCCTGCGGTCGCACACTCGCGCTCTACAATTTCTTTTGTTCTCTCACGAGTGCATATTGGAAACTTTTTTCAGCCCAGGCAACAATATCATTTGCGTCCCGCTGTGCAACCGTACATCCCCATCACCGCGTTGAACCATTGCCCCCCTTACTCTCAAAAAAAAAAAAAAAACATTGCCCCCCTGAGGAATTGCCCATTGCTGCTGGGTCAAATCTGGTGCGATCTTGTCAGCCCCTCCCCGCTGGAGCTAGCTGGTCTTGAAGCTTTGCCCTATCTCCGAGTCCTTAACACCCGCCTTGCTGAAGGATCGATCTGGTGCGAGTTTCCCGCCCCTTCCCGCTGGAGCTAGGCGGCCTTGGTGCTTGGCTTCCTTGCACGGGTTAATTAATCAGCACTGCTACAGCCTACAGCAAGTGAGTCTCTTTCGCTTTTGATGATTGCGGATTTTGTTTTGCTGCATGACAATTTGATTCAGATAAAACTGCATTGACCGTTGTTTCTGGGAGCACAATTTTATTGCTGCACGCCAAGTGTTTATATTTTTGTCCAAGACAATATATGATGTCCAGAACGCACCTTTGTATCCTCCTCAAAAGATAACAAGCAATGCACTAGCTGATTCTTTAATAGCGCATTCTTTTTACTGCATACTCGAGCATTGAAAATGATGCCTGATAAGTGCTAAGTACTAACCGACATGGTAATTTGGTAGTATATATGGAAATCCATTCTTCATTAACAGGTTGCTTATGCATGTCTTTTTTCTATGTTACATAAACAAGTATCTATTACTGCAAATATAAAACTGAAGAATTATATAGCACTAGTAATCTGTACGTGCTTTGCACGATAATAAATATGACATTATCTTACTTCACTAAGGCATAATAATAATAATAATGCTCCGCATAATTTAGAAGTCGGTACCACACTTGTTTATTTCTCAGGTATTTAGGAGTACCAACGACTCTGGGTAAATCTCACTACATATTCCAGCTGATATACTTTTGCATGAGCATTAATTTGCGAACTATTCACATTTGTCGTCCATAAAAAACAATGAGGATATATCTCTCCATAAACATTGGTTTGAACCTCTATTCCCCAATATGTGCAATTTTTGTTGTATTCCTTTTTCTAATTTACAAAAGTTACGCTAAATTACTATTATTTCCAATGGTGCATGAAACAACCCGGAAAGAGTTGTGGCATTTTTATCATATATTAAATGTTTATGTCACAAATTTATAATTAATATATTTCTTACCATCTCTTGAAAATTTTGCATGACACAAAAAAAGTTTTCACCAGCCCAGGAAAATGTTACCATCATACAATAACACAATGTATCCATAGATAAGAATCTATGACACAAGAATTGGCTCCATGGCAATAATATTATACAAGCCCCTGATGTATGTGGTGACATTCTAAGTTGTAATAAGAATCGTCATGCAATCAATAAGTAATTTAAACTTGCCATTGTTGGTGGAAATTTTATGATTCAATAAATGTACTTCGTCCGTCCCAAAGAGGATGTCGCAGATTTGTTTAAATAGTTTCTTGATACACTTGAATTTAGAGAGAAAAAAAATCAAAATCCTTTTCAGGACGAAGAGAGTACGTATATTCACACACAAAAAACGACAGATGACCTGTCCTAGGAGGCTTGTGATAAAACTTTTTACATGGAAAAAATAACCTTAGCGAATAGCAATGTTGTCGTGGCAAAAAAAATTCCAAAGAACCATGGTTTTTATATTATCATGCTTTTACATTTTGTACTAAAGTTATCGTAATAAAAATAATGATAAAAATAGTTACACGATAGACTATATATTTTTGATATGTTGTATTTAGCGTATAACAGTTCAAAAAATATAACGAGCAGATATAGTAATCTCTTATTCTTTGCCGATTTCTAAGGGACTTTTGTGGTTGGTGTTTGAAGAATCATTAGTGAGGGAAGAGGAATTAGATTAACTTTCGACATGCTCATGTAGCAGTAGACCATGTAGCAGTGGACCATGTAGCAGTACGTTGGAGGTTTTTTTGCCGCGCGTAGACCTGTCCAGAAGTATCGAGAAACTACCGCCGGGTATATGTTCGGCGGGAAAGCCCAGTGACGAATCCAAGAGCTCCAAGCCCTTGGATCAATTGAGTTTAGGTCAGATGAATGGCAGCTAGAAGCTTTAGCATGCAAATGAACGGCTTGGATTACTTCATTGGAAGGAAGACTCTAGAACTAAGTGGTAAATCCAGATTCAAAACTCGTGTACTATATAGTGATATAGAAAAGAGGTCCTACATAATGGAAGGGCGAGTTTTATACAGATTTTTATAAACATCTATTATGCATCTTTATTCAATAGGGAAAGAAGATGCATAATAGATGTTTATAAAAAATGATATAATTTTGTTTGTGTGTTCTCATATTTAGTAGTTATCTTAGGAGAGCTGAATTTTTCTCCAGGGGAAGAAAATAGTGTTGTACAAATAAGTTCTTCTCAGCGCAAGTGTTATCGTGATCACGAAAGATATCTGCAAATGACTAAAGATCAGAGAGAATTGTATTTGCAAAGGGGCCGCGAGTATAAAAGATAAGGTGTGATGAGCGAGAGTCCTATTTGCAAAGGAACCGTGAGTATAAAATATTAACATGAGATGAATCTTACTGTGTAAGTACTGGCTGTTCTGATATAGACGCATTAGGTCAATTAAATATATCACATCCAAGTGTTGGAATTGAGCTCAACACTGGCACATGTGGCATCTATGTATCATCAATTTCATCAAAAGATCAAGCTGCAAATAATGAACTGATGAATCTTGGGCTGTGCAAGAGGCACCGTGGCACTAATAATGGATGCTCACAAGTAACACGTGAACATGGAGAAGTAATCTTACAAGAGGGACGTGGCTACAAGAAAAGAAGAGGGTGTGATGGGAAAAAATTTAGTACTACACAAGGTACATCTGAATATACCAACTTGCATGAGAACATTATATATATATGCAGAAAGATTCTTTTCTAGCCATGCGTGTTTTGTTCAGTTTCATATACAATGATAATTTTTTTAGAGGATATGCAATAATAGTTAATCGTACCTATACATAATATTAACAAATGTCATTAGCAGGTAATACTTTGCGGATTGAAGACAAGATTCACAATAAGGACCTGGATAACTGAATTCTTATGTATAGGGGACATGGTAAATGTTTACTGAGTTTTTTGTGTGTAGTTAATCATCAATGATTTATTATGTATTGATATTCTACCTTACTAACAAATGTATAGGTTCTTCTAAATCTGAGTTATACCAAGAACCAAACCTTAATACAAAGGATGGCATACACATTGATCCATATGATCAGATTTATTGCAGTCTTCCCAATAGTGATAATTTTCTGGAGCACCAAATATCAAGGAGAGATGCCACTGCAAGTTTATGGTCATCCTAACACATCTGCATGATGAATGCAAAATTGAGCTCAATATACAGAAATTGATTTAGACCAAAGAGTGTACAATACTCCAACGGTATCACATGTTGCAGCATTTGGGTGGATGGAAATAATCCCCAAAAGCATACATAAAAGCATATCATGGTTGTTTCACATTTTCTCCGTGTACCCATATAAGCTACTCCCTCACATTTTGCACATGTTATAAGTTACTCCCTATGTTCTTATCAACGTTTTATATGTAGAAACATAAGTAGTAGGAAACAATTATGTGTATCATATGAATACATGCACGTCAAATAATCAAGTCTTATATACGTACGTGGCACGTGCCTTTTACTAGTACAAGATAAACCGATTCTTCCCATGGTTGGTGGCCCGCCGCGACCAAGACGGCCGGCTCACCGGAGGACTGTGTGGCACGTAGGATTAGGTCCATCCATCATTCCCCTTGAACATCATCACATGTCCTTTTCACGTGCGCCATCACAATCTTACTCCGACCATCCCATTTTAAATAAGTCGGGCACGGGCAGGGCCCAACCTTAAGTTGGCGTCGGTGCGAGGGAGCGTTGCCTTTGTAGCTAGCTACCTCGAGGAGGCTACGGGGGAAGGGAATGGCCGCGACGACGGGCGTAGTCATGCTGGCGGCGGCGCTGGCGATCCTCGCGCCGTCCACGCGGGCGCTCGACCGCGCAGAGTTTCCGCCGGGGTTCCTCTTCGGCGCCGCAACATCTGCTTACCAGGTTAGTTAGCGTGGAACTTTCAGTTGCTCCATGGCCGTCGTCTCTGTTTACCGCTGGATCGTTCGGCGCGAATGCATAACCGAGACCGTGATTTCTGGTTCCAGATTGAGGGCGCGTACCTGGAGGACGGCAAGGGCCTCAGCAACTGGGATGTCTTCACCCACACGCACTGTAAGTCATTCTCTTCCGATCGTTTCTGCTCTGGGTCCATCTATGTGTTCACTGTTCAGCATAGAGCTACTCGATCGATTCCCTCCTTCCCTCTCGGTTCCCTCTGACACAGACGGCGGCGGCCCTCCCGTGATGCCATGAACAGAAATTCTGCTTCATCAAAGTTCATGGTCTGTTAATTAATCCACCATGTATGCTAACCATATATACTGCCAGAAAATTATCGCCATGATAGCGTCCAAAAGAAACCTCTTTTTTTGAGCTGGAAATGGGAAATTCATTAACCTGAGCGCTCAGCGATCTCGCTAGCGATTAAACCACCGCACTCAGTGTTACTACAAGATCTTGGACAAAAAATAAAATCAAAATTCTCGAAAGAACTAATGCAGCGCCATATCTGATTGACTTTTGTACATTTCAAGAACACTTGGCCACCATCTTCATCAACCCCATTGCACATCGGGCACCGCCTGTCTACATCCACTCGTTTTCGTTGATTATTCTATCGCGCGTTGGCATGCTATTGTGGCTAAGCCTCCAAACGAAAATTTTGACTTTAGCTGGAAGTTTCAGGCTCCATATTCTCTGCCAGAGCGTTGAGGATGCAGCCGGCACGGCGCTGATGACGAACTAGCGTCGTGGTGATGCTTTGCTTCTCGCAGACTTAAGCTTGAAAGATTCTCTTCCATTGCGAAGCATCTAAAACTGAAGCGGCATCCAGAGGCCGGACAGTTTAAAAGATTCTGGGGCCTTTTAATTGTCGTGTATGCAGGGGACAGTGAAAACATTGTTTTCTGTTTGGGTTTAACTTACATTTCTGCCTTAGAGGAGCCAATTACATCGCGACAGTGGACCGACGGTGGAATCTAGAGAAGGGTCTTTTACGTGGTAGAGAAGGGTATTAGGGCATGTACTATGCTGGAGAAGGCAGCCTTCCCTTGTGACATCCACGTCAGCAAGAGCAGGCAAAAAAACATCTTGTACAACGCTTTGTTGCTTGGAGTTATCTCTAGCACTTTAAATGCTTGCAAAAAAATAGGGATCAACAATAAACAGTATCATTGTAGCCGGCTGTGGTGTGTTACGTGATAGTGCAAATCCTACGTTTTATCCACCCACCGAATACAAACAGATCTTTAGCTTCAAAAGGAATAACTCTACATAGTTGAAATATATGAAAAAAAATTGTTGCTATTGTACTCAGCAGTCACAGCTCACAGCATCACAATATTGGTCATTCTTTTTGTGTTTCCACTTATAGCATCATTTGTGTTGCTCAGCCATGCGCCCATCTACACTGCACAATGAAACCTTTGTTAAGCATTGACATATGCACATAGTCGTCCATATGGAGTAAGAATGCAAGAAATTTTATAATTACCAATCTATCGCATTTTATTGCTTGATTCTCCATCATCGCCATGTTCAAGATCATTATTCATATACTGTGGACATCTAGATAGGATTAAACAGCACCAGTGTACAGCAATATTAGATTTCTCTGTACAATTATGAGGTGCACTTCTCTTAATTCAATTAGTATATTCATTAAACATAATCAGCAGCAGTACAACGCCCGTCAGGTCTCACAGTTACTACAGGACTGCTAGCACCGTAAACCTCTTCAAGCTATATATAATTGACCATACAACACTGAACTGCAACTACAGCAGATTAAATATGAACTTCGTCCATCTTTATCCTATCAAACGATTCTTGGAGTAGATCAACAAGAACTGTATAGAAGGCTCAAAAGGCTATAGAAGGCTCAAAAGGTTGTACAGAATCTAGAGGTCACACGCAATGGAAACTATGCAGAACTATGCAGAGAAACTAAGAAATTTTAATTCGTCCTATCATTTTGCTTATGCTCGCATCTAATATTCTCCAATCTTTATTGCCAACGAAACCCAATCTCTCTTTTACTCTGAACGAGGAAGCAATAATTCTTAACAAGCTGAGACTGCAGACCGCATCAAATTCGTTCAGTTAGCAACCGAATTAGCTGGGCCGTGCGTCACCACATCATCCAGAATTCTCAAGGAAAGACTTACACATCTGGTACATGGACAAGGCGAGGCTTACCAATCTGCTGGCGAAGATTGAATGGGCTAGCAGCAGCCCCGTCCACCAAACATTCAAGGAGGAGGTGTTAGATGCTGGAGTCCGGCGGTGGGGAGCATACAGCGAGAATCGGTGACGGAGAAGCACGTCCGTCCATGCCCCAGGCCGCTTCATTCCCCGCCGGCCGACGAAACATGTTGGAGCAGGGGTGGCTGGGATGGATTTGTGCTGGCGAGGCAGAATATTTGGCATCGAGAGGGGGCGATTTAGCGCGGGGAGAAGAATAAATTGGCGAAACGAGCAAAATAGTTTCGCGGGAGACGACGGATAATCGGCGTCGGAGCACCGGATTGGGAAACCGCGTGAATAAGGGAGAGCAAATCATACAACGCCAAGATTTGCCTTCTCCTCCTTAACAAGGGATCATCCCTTACGGAAGAGAAGGCTCGGCCTTTCTTCGCTCTCTCTCTCTCATCTCCATGTCACCAATTGTTCTACGTGTCGTTTGGTAAGGGAAGGCTGACTAGGAGCGTTGTACATGCCCTTATAGGATGGCAGATAGGGTCTTTTGTCGCAAGAGGGTCAGACACTTGTTCTGAATTACCGGGAAAGGGATGTGATGGCTTTTGGGTATATATATTCTTTTTTCGAGGGGCTTTTGAGTACTCTGCGGTTCCATACATATTTGATATTTGTATGATTCAATGTTCTGCTCATCCAGTCACTCGACATCACTACTTCCTCTGATCCACTAATGTAAGTATCTTTTAGCTTTATTCGTAAATGTATGTCGTATATAGATACGTTTTAGTTTGTAGGTTTACTCATTTTGGCCCGTACCTAGTGCACTTAAAAATATCTAAAAGGTCTTACGTTAGTCAGACGGAAGGCTCGAAGTGAGCCTGGCTTTGAATTAACGAAGCTATCAATCGGTTAGGAGTTACACCAAGAGTTACAACACATACGCGCCAAGCGCACAACCCAAACCACAAGAAAAGACAACACAGAAAAGCAAGCTGAAACGCCATTTGATTCATGAAGAGGGAGCCTTGTCTTCTGTTGCACCGGAGCGATCACAACCGAGTCCACGCCAACAAACCTCCACCGCACCAAGACTGCAACTCAAGGGGGGAACTCAACGACGGGCCGGCCACCTAGCAGAGCTTGAGGAACCAAAGGAGGGAGGGTCTTGCGGCGATGCCTCCAAGAAGGTGAATGGTGCAAGAATGCGTCATCGTCGTCGGCAGAGAAGAACCTGCAAAGTTTTCACCCAGACCAGAGAAACACCACCCATGGAGCTCGGGCTAGGTCCAGACCAAACACACAACATCATCCCCCGGCATTGGGATAGGCACAACAGCAATAGCTACGACCAGACGCCGACCTAGCAAAACCCCCAAGGCGCTAGGAAGGAAATCAGCTACCGCAGCAAAACGTGTAAAAGCAGCCAGGCCGACGTTGCGGGAGGGCTGCGACACCAGCGAGAGGTCACACGGTGCTCCACAAGACACTACCAAAGAAGCTTACAGGAAGCGAGGCCTCCAAGAGGAGCAGACTGAGGCGGAGGGATGGAGTCCATCATTTCGAATAGGAGGGCCATCATCGGGACGTCTTCAACAAGGGAACGGCACCCACAGGTGACGCCGTCGTCGGCGCAGGCCAGAGCCATGCGCTGCTTTCGCCGAGGTCCAAACCTAGATAGAAATTCCGGACGACGTCGCGAGGACGTAGAGCGAACAAGGCGGAGATCACCGCCGCGCCTCCAACCTAAGTCACACTATGAGCTAGCCCCAACTCGACTCATCCGCAGGAAACACGTTCTGGCTAGCAGAGGTTTCGGCCAGACCCAGATCTAGACGTCCAAGTTCCTAGATTGGCGGCACCACGATGTCCACCATCCCCAACGCGCGAGCACGCCTGCACAAGCACGACCAAAATGGTCAGAAGGAGAACAAACCGCAGCCGCCGGAGTAGCTACAGTACTGAGCCGGCCTAAGGACCTCATCCCAGATAGCTAGCAAGGACGTCGCCCCAGTGACTCCAGAATGGCGGGACGTCACCCCAACGACGCCCCACCGCCGGAAGCTCAACCGAGCTCCGACAAGCCCGAGCGGGCAGATCGCCATAACCGGCGCCGCCGGTCTAGTCCGAGCACGACATCAGCCGCGATGGATGGTGGCCGAGGAGGTCTCTGCGTGCAGCACACCAACACACCAACAGAGAACGACCCCAAAACGGCCGGGGCCACCAGGCCCAGATCTAGGCCCACGGGCCCAGATCGGCCGCCGCCACCATGGGACGCAGGAGCGTCGGCTGACGAGGCGCTGGGCACCACCGCCGCGACCGCCCGCCTCGCCGCCAACCATGGCGGGATCCGCGCCGTCCTGGGCCGAAGCCGGCGCCCTCCAACGCCGCCTGGTCGAGCCCGCCCCGTCGGGCCTCCCAAGCGCACGGGAGAGAAGGGAACCTCCGCCGCCAGCACCGCCCGGGCTTTGCCCGGCGGCTTCCGCCGGCGGCAGCAGGGGGGAGGAGGGGGGGAGGGGGGCGCCCCGGTCGCCCACGGGGGAGGCGACGGGAGAGGATCATCTCCCGGTCGCCCAGGTCTTACGTTAGTGAATGGAGGAAGTACATAAAACAAACTATCAAAGAATAATTGTGCTCGAGTGGTTGCACAAGTGTGCTCAACTTCTTATCCTTTTGTTTTCTTGTATAAAGTCACATGTAGTTCTCCTGAAAGTTGACATGCACATCATATGATAATCTATTTTTTACAACTTCTGAGGCAACTAATTTTATAACGTTAAACTCGATCCTGCTTCGCTCTAACGAATTTTGATTTCGCTCACTGCAGCGGGGAACATCGTGGATGGACGGAACGGGGACGTAGCAGATGATCACTACCACCGGTACATGGTACAGAATCAGCACATAGACAATCCCCTGTACTATCTCCGTTAGCTTTCTGAAAAGGCTTATATTTCCAAATGGGGATAATATTAACTAACTGCCATGCGATGCATCTTAGTTTTACCAATGTATTGCTGACATTGCTCTGAGCAGGAAGATGTGGAGATCATGCATAGTTTGGGAATCAACTCCTACAGATTCTCAATTTCCTGGGCGAGAATCCTGCCAAGTATGAAGAAAAAAATAATAATACACATCCACAAAGTACATGGATGTTTAACTATATATCCAATCAGTTCCTTGACAATCTCTCGTTGAATCATCGTAGGAGGCCGGCTTGGAGGCGTTAATTCAGCTGGAATAGCGTTCTATGACCGACTGATTGTTGCACTTCGGCAGAAAGGTATAATCTCACACGCCACACCACGTCTTATTCTTCAAAGATGAGCTAGCAATCCTAAATGTTCACAAGGGAAAACAATGTCGAACAGGGATAGAGCCATTCGTGACGCTGCATCACTTTGATCTGCCACACGAACTGGAGACCCGCTACGGTGGTTGGTTGGGAGCTGGGATCCGGTACCTTCGAGACTCTGATTCACATTTGGCCACATTTCTAGCATGTTTTGATTTACCTTGTTTGAAACCTTCTTTTTGTTAGGGAGGAGTTCAATCACTACGCGGATGTGTGCTTCCAGGCTTTCGGTGACCGGGTCAAGTTCTGGACGACGTTCAACGAACCCAACATGATGACCAAGCTGACTTACATGCTAGGGATGTACCCGCCCAACCACTGCTCCCCGCCATTCGGGAACTGCAACAGCGGTAACTCCCAACGGGAACCCTACGTCGCTGCTCACAACATCATCATGTCCCATGCCGCCGCTGTAGACAACTACAAGAAGAATTATCAGGTAGTAAAAGGCTTGCTCTATCGATATCAATGTATGTAGACAAATTTTCTTCGCACTGCGATTCCGTTCGGATGCATCTGAAATGGAGAGACGCATTTGTTTTGATCCACATGTGCTAGGCAAAGCAAGGCGGGTCGATCGGGATTGTGATTTCCATGAAGTACTACGAGCCGCTGACGAACACCACGGTGGATATTCTTGCCGCAAGACGTGCATTGTCTTTCGAGATACACTGGTATACCAATTTTTCCCTCACCTTTTGCCTAGTGCAACTCTACGAAAATGGTTCACACCGATTTCACCGAGTTATTATGCAAGCAGAAAATAAGTTCACGGCTTTAATTTGCAAAAGGAGGGGACGTACTACGCGTGTTTTCATGTCTCTTTTTATGTCAATAGGTTTTTGGATCCGATATTCTTTGGTGAATATCCTAAAGAAATGCGAGAGATGTTATCATCAAACTTGCCAAAGTTCACCCTAGCAGAGAAGATATTACTGGAAAACAAGGTGGATTTTATCGGGGTAAACCATTACACCGCAATTTACGCCAAGGATTGCATCTATTCTCCGTGCGACCTTAATACCTATGAGGGGAATGCACTCGTATTTGCTACAGGTCAAAGAGATGGTGTACAGATTGGAAAATCAGTAAGAAAACTGCTTCTATTATACATTAATGGTCATATTGTTCATGTTTCTTTTGTTGACACATTTGGTGTGATCGACTTTCTAGACTGCACTCGTCGGTTTCTATGACGTCCCAGAAGGCATGGAGCAGATCATCAAGTATGTCAATCAGAGATACGAGAACGCACCTATCTATGTTACTGAGAATGGTGAGTAGCAAGGATATCACAAATTTCACACCTCTTTCAGTAGACTCCCCGAAGATTGTTAAGTCCCTTATCTTTAACAATGATCTTGTGTTATTGTACACTTCTTTTTTCATTTCAGGCTACTCGCAACACAACAGTAATAGTATGGAGGACATGATCAATGACGTTGGAAGAGTTAACTACCTGTGGGGTTATCTCTCATCTATCTCTTCGGCTGTCAGGTGGCATGCATAAACACATCGATTTTTTATAGGGTTTAGGGTTAATCATACGCATTATACTTTTACTAATGACACCTCACATAAAATAAACATGCAACAACTGCTACTAATATTGACTTTCTGACATGTTTATAGGAGAGGAGCAAACGTGCGTGGCTACTTTGTGTGGAGTATCATGGACAACTTTGAATGGGTTTTCGGCTTCACCGTAAGGTTCGGGATGTACCACGTGGATTTCACAACGCAAGAGAGGACTCCAAAGATGTCGGCAAAATGGTACCGAGACTTCCTCATGGGCTCTGCACCACTGGGCGAAGTGCAGACTCTGAGAGCAGATTCCTGATACTTCAAGTGTTGTGAATTAGCATATCCATTATGTTTGGGTATAGGTACTAGAAGGATATTGCGCGATTCGGTGCCCTTTTTTTGCAGTTCTCATATTTTTTGCGTGAACTGTGTTTATTTGTCTTTGTGTAGGAGGAAATACTATAATTTGGATTCATCACAGTTCGGTATATATGGAATGTCATACTTTTCCGTTTAATACCAGTAAAGAAATGGAATCAATTTATATTTTTTGAACCATATTTTTACATAGACAAAATAGTTTTTTTCTAGGAAATAAAGAGACCACATATAAAAAAATTGTACTTCTAGGCAACATGATGCCGATGCATAAAATCAATAAAAATTTGAAAATTGCCATCCATGGGTCAAAGTGATTGGGCAAGACATGTCCTAGCTAGAGAGGCCATGAGATATTCTCCTATTGTTTGGACAGATGATCCTCCATATTTTATTTTGAAATCTTTAATTTAATGTAACGTTGTTTGCAATAAATAAAGTATGTTTAAGTTGTCAAAAAAGTGACTAGGCTAGAAAAATCATTATAGTCAAGGAAATATAAAATAATGAAAGCCTTGTTAATGATTCTTTTTTCATACACAGTACACTTTTACCAGTGATACCTTAAATAAAAAATGCAACAAACGCTAAAAATAATGGAATTGCTGATATACTTCTAGGAGAGGAGAAAACATGCATGGCTACTTTGTGTGGAGTGTCATGGACAACTTTGAATATGTTTTTGGTTTCCCGTAAGGTTTGGGATGTACCATGTGGGTTTCGCAACTCATGAGAGGACTCCAAAGATGTGGGCAAAATGGTACAAAGATTTCCTCACGGGACTCTGGGCCAGTGGACGCAATGCAGACTGTGAGATCACTTTATACTTCAAGTGTTGTGGGTCAGCATATCCAGGTTGATACAATGCGCCCTTTTTGTAGTTCTCGTACTTTTTCTTTTGCGTGATGTGCGCGTATTTGGCTTCACCTAGAAGGAAATGATCAGTTTGTGGTGAAAACATGCTTTTCTAGCTAGAAGTTGTTTTTTAGTAAAAACAGCATATATAAGAAGTTTTTGCTGGAAAAGGCATGTATGGAGCTTAATTTTGGGTGACATAATGTTGCTCTTTTCACCGAACATTTCAACATGAGATCTACTTTAAAGATCTGGTGTGACATACACAGTGGTGCAATCGGATAATGATTTGGATGTTGGATTAGAAATCGGGCCTGCCACATCGTGTCACGAAAAAGCACTTTTCATAATAGAAGTTGCTTTCCAAAACTATTCTTTGAAACATGCCCATATACGACGCAGTACAAAAGATTTCAGCGTTATTAGGTAAAAAGGGGATTCTTATTTGGACGTTTGGTCTGCCTGTCTTTTGCTAGTTCGCCATAAAAAAAATGTAAAGCATGTGCATGCAGAAACAAAAGGTGGTTTTACCAATTGGGTTTGTATTTTTAAAAGAAGAAGGAAGAGAAATAGAGCGACAGATATGATGTTTTCCTCCAGAAAAGAAAAGTTGTCTACCTGCCCCGTCGAGAGTACAAACATTCGCTCAAATCTCATCACACCTAACCCCGCCAGTGCTTTCTACAAACCGTACGGATGTAATGGCTTCTCCCGTCCACCCGTCGCTGCGGTAGTTCCGGCCGGGAGACGCGATCAGCTTGACCATGACCCAACAGACACTATCACCCCGACACTGCTCTATCACGCGTCCAACTCTATCACCCCGACACTGCTGCTACTAGATAGAGACGAATCCAAGGGAGCATTATAATCGCGTCATTTATTCCCCAACAGAATTGGAGAATACTGTGGTAGTTCAGAATTCGGAGAGATAGCTGGAGACAGCAGCGGGAAGCCGGGGACTCGTATAGTTCAGAGAGAGAACTGGAGAACTGGAGACGGATGGCGCCCAAGGCGGCGTCACTACTGTGGCTTCTCATGCTCTTCTCGTGCGCGTCGGCGATCGATCGCAGCCAGTTCCCTCCTCCTTCGGAGTTCCTCTTCGGGACCTCCACTTCTGCTTACCAGGTAGTACCCACACTTTATCTTATTTTCCAGACAATTAGTAGCAGTAGCAGCAAATTACAATCGTTTCTGCACATCTGGCCCGGAATCGGACAGATGTTGCTCGTGTTACCACCAAACGCGCCACTTCAGCTGGGCGCATGCCGCCGATCTGGGCGATCCGATCAGGGCAGCGAGGAGAACAGATACTACATGAGATCTTGCCTAACTGTTCAACAGCACAACAACTGCATTTCTGAAGAAATATAGATTGTTATAGTTAGCATTTTCTTCGTGTCTGCACATCGACATGCACAAGAATGGCCCGCCCAGCCCAACCAGTTGCCCCACCCAAGATCCAAATTTAACGGGCTGGGTCTGGACTCTAGGCATCCAACTGTCCAAACCTTGATGAGCTACCCGTCTCGTTTAGATTGGAGTTTCCAACCCAGCCGTATGTGGTCCACTTGTACATGCTTCGGGGTTGGCTGCTCTGCTCCCACCTGGGCAACGGGGGTGGCAGAACACCACCGCCGATCACGGCGGAGAGCTGGAGAGGTGCTTGTCCT
Organism: Lolium rigidum; assembly: GCF_022539505.1. Lineage (NCBI taxonomy): Eukaryota > Viridiplantae > Streptophyta > Magnoliopsida > Poales > Poaceae > Lolium > Lolium rigidum. The sequence goes on along the minus strand of NC_061514.1, from coordinate 80,098,109 downwards.
ACCGCCGAGATAGCTAGGCGCCGTGGAGGAGGGACAGCATTTTCTGAAGCCGCAGCCTTTAATATTGTCAACCACCCTATAGGTTGCTGATAGTGTATTCTTCAGATTGAAGGTGCATATTTGGAGGGTAAGAAAGGCCTAAGCAATTGGGATGTCTTCACTCATAAGCAAGGTAAAGCAATGAAATTTGTATTACTGCACAATTTCAATCTAGAAATAGTTCTTCCAATCCTTTTTATCTTGTTATAAACTTTGTTTTTTCATATGTCCTCTTTTTTAAGGCACAATTAAGGATGGAAGCAACGGCGATATTGCTGCTGACCACTACCATCGTTACATGGTATGTTTTCTGCAAATAAATGCACAGAAAACCTCATGATGGAAGGTAAGCTATACTACAAAATAAATAAACTGTAGCTATCTCCTACTCCAGGAAGACATTGAATTGATGCATTCCTTGGGTGTCAACTCATACCGATTCTCCATAGCATGGACAAGAATTCTGCCAAGTGGGTTTATCTTCTATGCACAATTGCTTCTTAAGGGATTATACTATTTGAGTCAAATAAAGATCATCTCCAAAATCTCTCCTTGCTGCAGGAGGCCGATTTGGGGATGTTAATCCAGATGGTGTAGCATTTTATAATGCGATTATCGATGCTCTTGTACAAAAAGGTATTAAAACACAAAACACATGCAACCCGAGCTAAATTTTGAGGCCTTGATGCATACTAGTTGGTAACAAGATGCATAACCAGGAATACAACCATTTGTTACAATATTTCATTACGACACTCCACATGAACTTGAAGAGCGGTATGGTGGATGGTTGAGTCCCGAAATAAAGTATGTATTTGTCTGTGCATCTTAATTTACTCTCATCTCCCCCAAAAGATGAAAAACAACTTAAACTTCCACCTGCTTTTCAGGAAGGACTTTGGTTACTTTGCAGAAGTATGCTTCAAAATGTTTGGCGACCGAGTAAAATTCTGGGTTACAATGAATGAGCCTAACTTATTGGCAAAATTTTCTTATATGGACGGACGGTACCCTCCTGGTCGTTGTTCCAAGCCATTTGGGAGATGTGCCTTTGGAAATTCCTCAATAGAGCCATACATAGCAGGTCATAACATGATACTTTCACATGCAAACGCTGTGAGCATTTACAGAAAGAACTACCAGGTACAAATTAGACTATTGTTGGATAAAAAGACAAGATTACCATGTGTCGTTTCCCTATAATGTTGTCAACATAACACCATCAGGTGGAGATTTTTATTGTGTCTTGATATTGATGCCACTTCACAGGAGAAGCAAGGTGGATTTATTGGAATTTCTGTCTACACAAGATGGTATGAACCATTGCGAAACAGCACAATCGACCTACTAGCAGTTGAACGGGCTATATCCTTCAATATTCCATGGTACTAATACTATCCTTTAGGATGTAACTGTGGATACGGATAATTAATATTTCGTTCTCATAAATTCAGAACATTTGTGTTCTTAAAAAGATTATAAATCTGTCTAATACAAGAAAACAGGTCAACAGGCTGATAAAAATCTAGAACACTCAGACTCTCTTTTCTGTAACTGGACATGCTTATTCTCCATTATTTATTTGGAATGAAATAAATATAACAAGCTTATTTCTTTTTATAGGTTTTTGGACCCTATAATTCTTGGTGATTATCCTCCGGAAATGCGCAGGATCTTGGGTTCAAACCTACCTCAGTTCACATTAAAGCAGAGGAAGAAACTGCATGTTACAAAATTGGATTTCATCGGACTAAATCATTATTCAACATGGTATGTGAAAGACTGCATCTTTTCACCGTGTGAACTGGATCCTCTAGATGGGGACGCGCGAGTGGTTAGTTTAGCAGAAAGAGATGGGGTGCTTATCGGTAAAGAGGTAACCATAAGATTGCTTAATACTAATTCGTTTTTAAGTCAGATTATAAAACATTATTGGTACAAGAACAACAAATAGTGATTGCAGTCTCACTCATGCAGACAGGAATGCCATACATTTATGATGTTCCACGCGGGATGGAAGAGGTGGTCGTGTATTACAAACAAAGATACAATAATACAGCAACATATATCACAGAAAACGGTGCGTAGCTCTTCGTCTTTTTTATCTTTTGATGTTTGAATAATCATTATTTGTCATTTTGAGTAAGACACTGCCTATTTGCCAAAGCTTAGCAAGTTCAGAAATAATCAAAGCATCAAAAGATAATTTGGAAGCACATAATTTGTCTTATTTCCTTCCAGAATTGCTTCCAATGCGGTCAGAACCAGTTTTAATGGAGCTTGCCTGTTATTGTAATGTTACTGTCTTACAGATCAATAATATTTTTGACATATGTGCAAGCTAACTCATATTTTCAGGTTACCCTCAAGCAAGCGACATCGACATGAGTGCTAATGATTTTACCAGTGACAAAGGAAGAATTAATTTTATAAGTGGCTACCTCAAATTTTTAGCCTCAGCCATAAGGTAATGTATGCAAGTCTGGACACCCCATGCATAGATTTGGCTTCCACCTATGCATTAGAATATTAGATGGGTACATGAAATATTCCGCACGAACATTTCATTGCAATATATCGTCGCTTGACATTGCTTGAGAATGCGAAAGAGAATTCAATACAATGCAGGGTTGTCCCTACCGGATGATTGATTGACCTTGCTGATGCTCCGTTCTCATGTTATAATTGTTGTTATGGGGGTGCTGCCAAATTGTTATTATGGCTACTTTTACTTCACTCTCTGAATACCAGCCCGCGTCTCTTGTCAAAAATAATTTGAAGGAAAGGAGTTGATGTACGTGGGTACTTTGTGTGGTCTCTTCTTGACAACTTCGAGTGGACGTCTGGATACACGGCGAGGTTCGGGCTCTACCATGTCGACTTCAAGACACAGAAGAGGACCCCAAAACTATCAGCTGAATGGTACAGAAATTTCCTCAATGGTTCACGTGTGACAAGAAAGTTCCAGGATGGATTCCAACCCCAGCGAAATTCTTCTTGAGACACTGATGGTTGTTTTCCCCGTGACTGGTTATTATGTAAACATTCTGCTTCATATACTGATCAGGATCAGAACATGAGTTTTTCTTCTGCACGATGAAAAGGGTTATCATATGGAATCTGGCAACTGAATGAAAGGGGAAATGTTTATTTGATGCTCCGTCTTGTAGAAACACAATCCATACGCCAGTCAATATAAAGTTGTAACTTGCAAAGCATCTGTATGTGTGAATAAATGAAGGATATCAAGGTCTTTGTTGCAAGAACATGTACATATTTAAGTTTGTCGATAAAGCATGCATGGCGTCAGTATTGTGGTAAGTTCATAAGGGCTATGAACAGATAGAGATGTCATGTGATGAGTCCCCTCTGATTTATATGTCTTCCTAGCATTGAAGTACTGATTTTTCAATGCTCATGTGGACTACAGGTTGTATGCACCCCCTCCGTTCAATAATAAGTATCAGGCTTTTAGTTCAAATTTGGATAAAAATAAACTAAAACCTCAACGTTTATTATGGATCGAAGGGACTACATGATTTGCTAAAACTTTATGGCTTCTTTTACGGTACAATTTACTAGTCCATAGGACTAACAGTATTTCGCATAAATCGTTGGGTAAGAAATCACGATAGGGATTTAATTTTGTTTGCTACTATGGTAAGTGCAATCGTGCCACATCACGATTTGACATTCTAATGATACTTACCATAGGTACATCTGGATCAAGCCCTTCCTACTTTATATACACCCACATGAACATCTGGGCGTTGCTACATGCATCTGGGCTTAAGACCTACTGCATTTGAAGGTGTGAGTAGTGGTCCAAAATACTGAAGAACAACAAATGTAGGAACAAGAATGCATCAATCCTCTTTATCCAGGCAGTCTTATACATGGGTTTTACTTTTACATGCATCTTATCAAGGAGTCCTACTCCGGTGCTCCCCCCTAACACAAGTTAAAAGGTTATATTCTTTTTTTTTGTTTTCCAACCTTAGGCCCGCTGACCCATATCCAGCCCATGTTTGTCCGTCTGTATACATACGGTATTTCCGTTCCTGATTTGGTGGGAAAATTGGTGGGATGACGTACGCGGAGACGTCTATGACCCTTTTTTATATGTCCTGCCTATTCGCATAAAATAATCGTACAAGATAACACGGGCCATACGGGCCTCTAGAGGGTCGTACGTACATATCAGATTTTTAAATTTTACGATCATATCCCCGCTTACGAAGGAGTATTAGAAAATCTCAACCATTATTGTTTATGACACAGCCTGAAATTTGCTAAGGGGGGAGCACCGGAGTAGAAGTGCTTATCAAGAAATGAAACCCGTCCTAGTCCCATTTCTTTATAGGCGTGATCATTGTGCATGACTATTGATGCTGCATTTCGACGTATAAAACAAGTGTACTTTTTTTTTAATGAATGGAGAGGGATCTGCATGCATGACACCTCTAGAATTCATGAAGTGTTGATCCGATTTTGTGATCCACATGCACGTATTGTTTTTCCACAAGAATTTGTCTAACAAATAAAATAAAGAAGGTATTATAAGGAAGGCCAAGCTAAGGAAACTAATATAATGAGGTTTCCTATATTAGATGAATGTGTTTTTTTTCTGCCAAATCTGCTCTTTAGTGGAAAAATACTACTCAGTTGGTTAACAAGTATTGATCAAGCAGGACCGCTGGATTTCCTAGGCTGGATGGTTGATATTTGCCGGTCCCTACCGTAAAAAACCTCAACTTTATACTTAGTTAATTCCTTATTTTGATGTATAACGATGCTCCAGCTCCAATAATTTACATCATATCCACAGCTAAACAAAACCATCAATGCGAACTAGAAGCTACAATATGATCATTCCTTCACATGTTGCATGTATGCAATGGATAGCCGAAGTAATTATTATTTAATGATAATAAGTTATACTCCCTCCGTTTCTATAAATAAGGCGCACATGTTTTATAAAATTTAAATTTGAAAGAAAATAGTTAGTAAATAATGATTATTTGATAGAAAATTGGTATCACAAGAAAGTGTTCTTCAATACGAATCCAACGGTGCCAATTTTGAGTAGCATAATCAATATATAATTGCTCAAATTTGGTCAAATATAAATCAGAAAAATCGTGTGCGGAGGAAGTACACAAAATAATAAAACACTTCAGTTACATTACCTGTGGCCTATCTTTGCATGATGATTTTGGTTAATTTTCATTTTGGTAAATTTTCAAGAATATTAGTGAATTAATGATTTGAATGCATTGCCATTTGATTCACAAGAACTTCCAAAAATCATCTGCATTAGTCTGCACTCCCGTTAAAGACCTACAGTTTATGTACTCATAATAATTACCTATATAAAAGTCGTAGGATTTTGCTGAAACCATAGCATTTTGATCAGTGTTCACGTCCTCTAATTTTACTGTAGATGGCAGCTCCACCAGTGAAGACGGGTGGATTTGAGTCAATTTTCTGCCTTTTTAATGTGCTAAATCGTGATTATCGGCCACCATCTGGTTCCCCTTCTTTTATCGCTCTAGATTGTTGCCGGTTCTCACGATTTTTTCGTGTGTGGTTCGTTTTAGGAAGTCGGACACCACTTGCGTGGGTATTGGATAAGCACGCCACCAATCTCAAACATCCCCATGCCCATTCCTCTCTCCGAGTCAATTTCTCTTTCTTCTCCTCTTCTCTCCAACCAACCAATGGGATCACGGGGATAGGAAGAATTGATAATAACCCTTGCAGCTCGCACGTCTTCCATCATATACTCCCTTTTTTCATCTGACTCACTTCTAACCCCCCCAATGCGGCTTTTTTCTGATTTACCCCTCAACCATTGTTATCTCTTTATTAATCTAAGAAGTTAAAAAACTAATCTAATTAAATTCCGAGTTGACTAATTTGCCCTTGTACATCTAGTTTCTTCATTTCATTGTTTGCCCCTCCTCTCTCATCCCCGACCTGGCCGCCACAGCTGTTGCGCCCTGCTGTTCGTGGCAACTGGCGCTTTGCCGCATTTTCGCCCCAACCACCGGCCTCCATTGTTGCCCCAAGGTAAGGAAACTTTCACCCCTTCTTTTTTGTGGATTTTGTGTTCTTGCTCTGCTACGGTTGATCTAAATCCGCTGAAACCCTAGGTGTTGAGGCAGGTAGACATGGGGATTTGAGTGGATGGGGCTGAAGGGTAGGTTTTCTACCCATGTGCCCATTTCTTGATTATGTATTGAAAATTCTGTTAAACATGCCAAAAGTGGGTATTAGCTAAATGGATACTGAACTCGGGAGGGTGGGTGGGGGTGGGGTTAAAAGAGAGGCAAAGGAAGAAAAGGGCATGGGCGCATGAGACGAAAATGGGTCGTTTGAATGCCCACCTCCGCGTTGTGGCTTGAACGGTTCTCAAATCACCCTTGGGCCTAGCCCAAGAGGTACCGCTGAATCAGCTATTCCACTACATCCTAGCCCGCTGTCGTCATTAGATTGCACACGTGGGGAAAGAGCGGGTGACTCCGTGTGTGCCATAAACCCCCTTACCACCCCCATTCCTTCCTCTCACTCTTCCTCTCCACTCTCACCCCCATCTGTCACATAGAACGTCAGCCGTTTCACTACCACCGACGAATCCATCGCATCGCTGCAATGAGGAAGAGTGTACTGGACGCGAAGAGGAAGGCAACTCCGTGCGAGCGCAACTGGCACATGCATCTCAGCCGCGACCTGAGCGGCGGCCTGCACGACGACCTCGACCTTGACCTCGCGGAGGCCGTCTCCTATGGAGTAATCATCTCCACCATCTCCTCCGACGCTCATCTTTTGTGGATCTGGAGGAAGATGAACATTGTTGCGGATTGCAATGACATGCACACTAGACTTGTTAAGGTAACCGCAAGGGTAAGGTTAGACTGCGGGTTAGTTCGGGTTGTCGAGATTTAGAACAATTTGGTAATGGTTATGACTATCACGGCTTTACCTTGCTTCTATTTGGTTGTTTTTGCTTGCATACAAGACACATTCTGTGTAGATCGGTTTTAGTTTTTCTCTAAACTGAGATTACTGTAGATGCGGGGAGAAGATAAGATTTTTTTCACAGTTCACTTTTGATCAATGGAGGCTAGTACTATTTATGCATGTTACATAGGCTGGTGATTTTAGCATGAAGTGGGATTATGAGCATTTAGCAGGTGTTGCACTCTTACCGAAGTGTTTGTGCTCTGTATTTGTTAAATGTTCAATTATCTCATAAATTGTTTAGTGCATGATTTATATGAGGGCTTCAATGTTTGCAGTTGGTCGATAATTAAAAACAGGGCAACGGACTACATGGAAGGGGTGAGTGAACCATGTCCATTGTACTAACAGTCATGGTTAGAATTGTACTAGGTTCACTCACACCGTCCCTATGATTTGTCTGTCCAAATATGAGGCCCATTTTCCTTATCATTGTGATGATGTTTGCTTTCTATGGTCGATGATTAAACTAGGAAACCATAATATCGGGGTGGATTTACTGAACCATGTACATTGTACTAACACTCATGGTTAGTAATGAACTAGGTTCGCTAACTCCATCTATGAAATATGTGTGCCCAATGATAGTATGAGGCCGTAAATATATGCATTGTATTTGTGTTATGTCTGCAATGGCCGAAAAAATATGTTTTAAGGATGATCTGGGGCCGTGCAAAAACACACTACTATTGCATGCTCCTTGGTCTTGCAGGACATTTCTTAGCTTGCACCTATCTATGAGGCTCCCTATGTTCTTAATGGATGCTTCTTGGCAAGTGAGTGAAATATGTCACCCTTATAGTGCCACAATGATTCTATCCAACCTTGTACATTGCACAAATAGTTCTTGTTGTGCAGGTACTTGGTTGGATAGCATCAATTGCGGTACACATTATTATCAATTATATATGAGGCCTTCTTTACAATGTGCTTCATGCTTGTCAATGCATGGTTATATGATGCCAATGATTAAAAATTGACACCTCAATGGTTGACGAGATAATCTGCATCCACCTAGTCTTCTTCATAAGAATATTGCTTTTTCGTCCTGCTTGGTGGATATAGATTCATCTCGCTGACTTGGGTGTGATAGATTGTATGAGGCATTCATTGTCATTATTCTTGTTAGTAAATGACGAATATATGCCGGTCCCAATGGTTATATGTGCATCATGTAGGATAACGTTGCATAGAAAACAAAAAATTTCCTACCGCGAGAACGCAATCCAAGCCAAGATACAATCTAGAAGACGGGAGCAACGAGGGGATGATCAAGACTAACCCTTGAAGATTTCCAAAGCCTATAAGAGTAGGCTCTTATTGCTGCGGTATACGATCACTTGCCGCTTGCAAAAGCGCGTAGAAGATCTTGATCACGGTGCCACGATCGGGCAGCACCTCCGTACTCGGTCACACGTTCGGTGTTGATGAAGACGACGTCCTTCTCCCCGTTCCAGCGGGCAGCGGAAGTAGTAGCTCCTCCTTGAATCCGGCAGCACGACGGCGTGGTGGCGGTGGCGGTGGAGATCTCCGGCGGAGCTTCGCTAAGCGTGCGGGAGAAGAGGAGGAGAGAGGGGCGGCTAGGGTTTGGGAGAGGGGGTGGCCGGCCACCTAGGGGTGCGGCCAAGCTATGGGCTTGTGGTGGTCAGCCCCTCTTCTATGCCCCTCATTATATAGGTGGAAGCCCCAAGAGTTGTAGTCCAAGTCTTCGAATAAGACCCCAACAACAAAACCTCCCATAGGTGGGAAACCTACTCAAGGGGAAATCCCACTCAAGGTGGGACTCCCACCCCTTCCTTGGGGGTTGGCCGGCCACCCTTGGGGAGTCCACCTTGGACTCCTCCCCTTTAGGGTTGGCTGGCCATGCAAGGTGGAGTCCCTCACGGGACTCCACTTTCCATGGTGATTTCTTCCGGACTTTTCTAGAACCTTCTAGAACCTGCCATAAATGCACCGGATCATTTCCAAACTTAGAATATGACTTCCTATATATGAATCTTATTCTCCGGACCATTCCGGAACTCCTCGTGATGTCCGGGATCTCATCTGGGACTCCGAACAAATATTTGAACTCCATTTCATATTCAAGTTCTACCATTTCAACATCAAACCTTAAGTGTGTCACCCTACGGTTCGCGAACTATGTGGACATGGTTGAGTACTCTCTCCAACCAATAACCAATAGCGGGATCTGGAGATCCATAATGGCTCCCACATATTCAACGATGACTTCAGTGATCGAATGAACCATTCACATACGATACCAATTCCCTTTGTCACGCGATATTTTACTTGTCCGAGGTTTGATCATCGGTATCACTCTATACCTTGTTCAACCTCGTCTCCTGACAAGTAATCTTTACTCGAACCGTGGTATGTGGTCTCTTATGAACTTATTCATATGCTTGCAAGACATTAGACGACATTCCACCGAGAAGGCCCAGAGTATATCTATCCGTCATCGGGATGGACAAATCCCACTTGTTGATCCATATGCCTCAACTCATACTTTCCGGATACTTAATCCCACCTTTATAACCACCCATTTACGCAGTGGCGTTTGGTGTAATCAAAGTACATTTCCGGTATAAGTGATTTACATGATCTCATGGTCATAAGGACTAGGTAACTATGTATTGAAATCTTATAGCAAATAACTTAATGATGTGATCTTATGCTACGCTTAATTGGGTGTGTCTATTACATCATTCATATAATGACATAACCTTGTTATTAATAACATCCAATGTTCATGATCACGAAACCATGATCATCTATTAATCAACAAGCTAGTTAAGAGGCATACTAGGGACTCCTTGTTGTTCACATAACACACATGTATCAATGTTTCGGTTAATACAATTATAGCATGGTATGTAAACATTATCATAAACACAAAGATATATAATAATAACCATTTTATTATTGCCTCTTGGGCATATCTCCAACACATCATGTGTGAGGCTCTTGCTTTTTGTGTAGGCTATACTGGACTTCGGCGCACCTGCAGGGGTTATCGGCGAGGGGTCAAACAAGAGGCCTCGACGAAGCCCAGCCAACGTTGGCCACTTCCACGACGAGGAGTGTCCGGAGCACTTCGTCCAGGTGATCTTCAGCCTAACATTGGTTCGTGCTCAATCCCTAAGACATTTATGCCATGGTTCAGTAATCCCATCCAATGTCATGTAGGGTTGGTTGCATAGAAAAAAAATTCTACCGTAAAGACGAATAAAACCAAGATCCAATCCTATGGAAAAGACAATATCTAATCTATGAGATCATAGCAAGAAGATAGAAGAGAAACTAACCCTTGAAGATCCAAAGCCTTAACGAGATTAGATATCTTGGTTGATATAAATGATCGTTCCGGTGCTGCAATCCGGCAACACTTCTATAGTCGGTCACACGTATGGTGTCGATGACGTCCTTCCTCTGCCCGTTCCAGCGGGCAACGGAGGTGGTAGATTTCCTCGGAATCCCAGCAGCACGACGGCGTGGTGGTGGTGGTGGAGGAGAAATTCCTGCAGGGCTTCGCCAAAGCCCGTGCAGGAAGAAGGAGGGAGAGAGGTGGCGGCTAGGGTTGGAGGGAAGGGGTGGGCTGCGCCCCTGCCCCCTTCCCTCTTTATATAGGGGGAGAGTCGGCCAAGGCTTCCTTGGACCCTCCTCCAAGCCCTAGGGTCGGCGCACAAAGGGATAAGGGGTGGAAACTTGCCCCCAAGTCTTCCCTTTTTTAGGGTTTCCCCAAACCATAGGGGGGTTTGGCCGACCTGGGCCTTGAGGCATTGTGCGCTGATACATCTCAAACGTATCTATAATTTCTTATGTTCCATGCTACTTTTATGATGATACTCATGATGACCCACAAGTATAGGGGATCGCAACAGTCTTCGCGGGAAGTAAAACCCAATTTATTGATTCGACACAAGGGGAGACAAAGAATACTTGTAAGCCTTAACAGCGGAGTTGTCAATTCAGCTGCACTGGAAACGGACTTGCTCGCAAGAGTTTATCGGTAGTAACAGTTTTATAGCGATAGCGATAGTGAAATAACAACGAGCGGTGTAACAAAGACAGCAGTAGTGATTATAGTAAACAGCAGGATTAAAATATTTGTAGACACAGGGATGGATGAACGGGCGTTGCATGGATGAGAGAAACTCATGTAACAATCAAGGTAGAGCATTTGCAGATAATAATAAAACGGTATCCAAGTACTAATCAATCAATAGGCATGTGTTCCATATTTAGTCGTACGTGCTCGCAATGAGAAACTTGCACAACATCTTTTGTCCTACCAGCCGGTGGCAGCCGGGCCTCTAGGGAATCTACTTGGAAATTAAGGTACTCCTTTTAATAGAGCACCGGAGCAAAGCATTAACACTCCGTGAACACATGTGATCCTCATATCACCGCCTTCCCCTTCGGTTGTCCCAATTTCTGTCACTTTGGGGCCTCGGGTTCCGGACAACGATACGTGTATACAACTTGCAGGTAAGATCATAAAACAATGAATATCATCATGAAACAATAAAATGTTCAGATCTGAGATCATGGCACTCGGTAACAAGTTGTAACAATATCATAAAAGTACCAATTACGGACACTAGGCACTATGCCCTAACAATCTTATGCTATTACATGACCAATCTCATCCAATCCCTACCATGCCCTTCAGCCTACAGTGGGGGAATTACTCACACATGGATGGGGGAAACATGGCTGGTCGATGGAGAGGCGTCGGTGGTGATGATGGCGATGATCTCCTCCAATTCCCCGTCCCGGTGGAGTGCCAGAACGGAGTTTCTGGTCCCGAGACGGAGTTTCGCGACGGTGACGGCGTACTGGATGTCTTCTGGCGATTTCTTCTAACCCCCCATGCGTTTTTAGGTCGAAGGTGTTAAGTAGTCCAGAGGAGGGCGTCGGAGGCCAGCCGAGGCGGCCACACAGTAGGGCGGCGCGCCCCCCTCCTGGGCCACGCCGGCCTAGTGTGTGGGAGCCTCGGGCCTCCACCTGGCTTGCCCTTCTGGCTCCGTAATTCTTCTGGAAAAATAAGACATTTGCATAAATTCCGAGGATTTTCCTGAAAGTTGGATTTCTGCACAAAAACGAGACACCGAGCTGATTCTGCTGAAAACAGCGTTAGTCCGTGTTAGTTGTATCCAAAATACACAAATTAGAGGCAAAACAATAGCAAAAGTGTTCGGGAAAGTAGATATGTTTTGGACCTATCAACTCCCCCCAAGCTTAGCTTATTGCTTGTCCTCAAGCAATTCAGTTAACAACCGAGTGCGATAAAAGAACTTTCACGAACACATTTGTTCATATGATGTAAATATTCTCATGATATGGCAAGTGCTTAAGCAATTCATAATAAGGTACATGCAAATAAAATCATCTAATAGCTATGTCAATCATGGAAAGGTACCAACAAATTAACAATAAGCATCATGAATCATGTCTATCAGCAGGATTGCAATGTTCATAAAAGGATATGATAAAGTGGTATCTCGCTTGCCCGTATTTGTACAGCAAAACATAAATGCTTGGGCACCTTTGAAGTTCATGGGAAGACTGGAAGTAGAGATTATCAAAGATAAAAGCATCAAAGTTATACCACAGTTAATCACATTTTGGGACAAGCATATTATACTAAGAATGACAGTTGTGCTCTCAAGAAGGTGTTCAAAGAAAGGATGGAGACACAATGTAAAAGTAAAAGATTGACCCTTCGCAGAGGGAAGCAGGGATTAACATGTGCTAGGGCTTTTCATTTGTAAAACAGGAGTACAATTATTTTGAGAGGTGTTTGTTGTTGTCAACGAATGATAGTGGGTACTCTAATTACCTCATCAACCAGACTTTCAAGAGCGGCTCCCATGAAGGACGTTATCTCTACCAGCAAGGTAAATCATCCCTCTTCTCTTTTGTTTACACAAGTACTTTAGTTTTATTATGGATGACACTCCCCCAACCTTTGCTTACACAAGCCATGGCTAACCGAATCCTCGGGTGCCTTCCATCAATCACATACCATGGAGGAGTGTCTATTTGCAATTTAAGTTGCTTACTCGATAAATCGGGGCAAAACATGTGAAGAGAATTATTAATGAAAGTTGATTAATTGTGGTCGGGAACCCCGTTGCCAGCTCTTTTTGCAAAATTATTGGATAAGCGGATGTGCCACTAGTCCATTATGAAAGTACTGTCAGGAGTAAATGACAAGATTGAAAGATAAACACCACATATTTCCTCATGAGCTATAAAACATTGACACAAATTGAGAAGCATTTTGAAGGTTTAAAGGTAGCACATGAGAATTTACTTGGAATGGTTTGAAATGCCATGCATAGGTATTTATGGTGGATACTTTGGAATAACTTGGTTTTAGGGGTTTGGAAGCACGAGCAGCGTTCCCGCTCAGTACAAGTGAAGGCTAGCAATAGACTGGGAAGCGACAATCAAGAGAGCAGTAACTGTCATAATCATACTTGCGACAAAATAAATTAACGGAGGCATAAAAGTGATATAAGAACTCCGAGGTAAAGTAAATCATCAAGGCTTAATTGACTTTTGTTCAGTCATATGCATGCGTGAGCATGTGCCAAGTTGATTCAAGAGAATTATTCAGAGGAGGATACCACAATGTCATACCTATATATGAATAAAGCAATGCAAGCAAATATTTATGACATGCCACTCACATTAATAAATTGGAGCTAATCATGAGAGATCATGAACTACTAGACTTTCTTAAATGACATATACCTCATATGAACCAACTAAGCATGCTCACATGGATGGGTATATGTACAAAAATGAAAACAAATAGAGTTCATACCAGCCTCTCACCACAATCGGATTGTCGTAGATCGTCATTATTGCCTTTTCACTTGTGTAGCTTGAATAATACGGAATGAAAACCAAGCTCCCGCCACCGAACACCATTGAACTCATAGTGAACTTTACAAAACCAAAGAAGAACAGCAAATATTTTTGGTGTTTTCGAATTAGAAACAAGAACAAAAATGAAACAAGCAAACCAAGCAAAATCTTTTTGGATTTTCTTATAGCAAACCAACGATAGCAAATAAAGCAAAATAAAAGCAAGAAACCAAAATAAACAAATGGTGAAGAGAAACAACAGAAATATTTTTGGTCTTTTTGTGTTTTAGGAAAGAAACAAAGCAAAAACAAAAGAATGAAAACTAAAAGAGTCACACAAACACAAAAGAGCAGAAATTCGTCAAACTTGACAAGTGATACGATGTCGGTTTTTAAGAAATTCTTCCGTTGCTCAGCTCGAAAAGTGTTCAACTAATGAAAGTTAGATAATAACACTGGGGAACATGCACAAAAATGACGTTACTGCTGTTTTTGAGAATTTTTTGGTATCGATCCAGAATCTGTTTTCAATCAGCACTTCCCCAAATATCATCTTCCTCTTATTAGAAAACCACTTCAAGAAACTAAACAAGTATATACAAGTATCCAGCAACTATAATATGCAATGAATGAGTGATGCCGGTATACCTCCCCCCAAGCTTAGGCTTTTAGCCTAAGTGGAGATCAACCCCAGCGAGGGTCAGGGTTCCACGCCGGTGGATCATACATGGCGTGATCATAATAAGGACCTGGTGCAGAAGAAAAGGGTGAAGGCTCCTCATGCCCAACATGTTGATGCGAAGAACTTGCTGCATCGGATGACGAGTCGAGGTGTTCCTCGGCCTCCTCTGTGCCGTCTCTTGCATGATGGCCATCTCCCTCTATGTAAGATAAAAGGTATTGACATCCTTCGACTACTAAGCTATTTCCTAGCATTGTTGCCGGTGTGTGAGTGCTCGAAGCTATTTCCTTTAGATCCTGCAATTGCATCTTTTTGTTTCTTGTTTTTATTTTCACTAGTTAGGCTTAATGGAAAACAACAAAAAAATTAGAGATCTTTATGAACTTTATATTGAACTAGGACATGATGTGTTTGAAGAGAGAATTAAAAAACCCATGGAACTTTGTTTGCAAAATAGTTGTAGCAATGTTATTAGCATGAACTCTTTGAACATCATTATTGCTAATGCTATGGAAGAATTTAAGCTTGGGGAAGCTGGTTGTGATATTTTTAGTCCCCCAAGTTTTGAGGAGAAAATTTTCTTTGATGATACTTTGCCTCCCATTTATGATGATTATAATGATAGTGGTATTTTGGTGCCACCTACTATGGAGGATAAAGTTTATTATGATTATACCATGCCTGCAATTTATGATGATTACAATGATGGTTGTGATAGTTTTACTCCCACTGTTACTAATAAAATTGATTATGCATATGTGGAGAGTAATGATACTTTTATGCATGTGAATAAGAATGCTTTATGTGATAGTTACATTGTTGAATTTGTTCATGATGCCACTGAAAGTTATTATGAGAGAGGGAAACATGGCTATATGCATCTTAATAATATTAAGTTTCCCCTCTTTATGTTGAGAATCTTGAAGTTACTCGTGTTTTATCTTCCTATGCTTATCACTTTGCTCCTCATGAATTTATTTGTGTACAAGATTCCTTTTCATAGGAAGTGGGTTAGGCTTAAATTTGTTTCATACTTGCTTTTTGATGCTCTCTTTGCTTCAACTCTCATCCTTATGTGAGCATCATTAAAATTACTGAGCCCAGCTTAATGGCTATAAAGAAAGCACTTCTTGGGAGATAACCGTTTTTTTATTTATTTTGCTACTGTTTTGTTGTGTCTTGGAAGTTGTTACTACTGTAGCAACCTCTCCTTATCTTTATTTTATTGCATTGTTGTGCCAAGTAAAGTCTTTGATAGTAAGGTTGATACTAGATTTGGATTGCTGCGCAGAAACAGATTTCTTGCTGTCACGAATTTGAGTAGGATTCTCTGTAGGTAACTCAGAAAAATCTCCTAATTTATGTGTGTGATCCTCAGATGTGTACGCAACTTTCATTCAATTTGAGATTTTTCATCTGAGCAAGTTAAGTGCCCCTGAAAAATTTGTCTTTACGGACTGTTCTGTTTTGACAGATTCTGCCTTTTCTTTCGCATTGCCTCTTTTGCTATGTTGAATGGATTTCTTTGTTCCATTAACTTTCAGTAGCTTTGTGCAATGTCCAGAAGTGTTAAGAATGATTATGTCACTTCTGAATATGTGAATTTTTGATTATGCACTAACCCTCTAATGAGTTTGTTTTGAGTTTGGTGTGGAGGAAGTTTTCAAGGGTCAAGAGAGGAGGATGATATAATATGATCAAGAAGAGTGAAAAGTCTAAGCTTGGGGATGCCCCGTGGTTCATCCCTGCATATTTCAAGAAGACTCAAGCATCTAAGCTTGGGGATGCCTGGGGCATCCCCTTCTTCATCGACAACTTATCAGGTCACCTCTAGTGAAACTATATTTTTATTCCGTCACATCTTATGTGCTTTAGTTGGAGAGTCTGTGTGCTTTTATTTTTGTTTTTGTTTGAATAAAATCGGATCCTAGCATTCTTTGTTTGGGAGAGAGACACGCTCCGTTGTTTCATATGAACACTGGTGTTCTTAGCTATACTTTTAATGTTCATGGAAAAGGTTGATACTGCTTCGTTCATTGTTATTTGGTTGGAAACAGAAAATGCTTCATGTGGTAATTGGTATATTGTCTTGAATAATTTGATACTTGGCAATTGTTGTGCTCAAATAGATCATGTTTAAGCTCTTGCATCATGTACTTCGCACCCATTAATGAAGAACTACCATAGAGCTTGTTGAAATTTGGTTTGCATGATTGGTCTCTCTAAAGTCTAGATATTTTCTGGTGAAGTGTTTGAACAACAAGGAAGACGATGTAGAGTCTTATAATGCTTGCAATATGTTCTTATGTAAGTCTTGCTGTACCGTTTTATACTTGAGTTTGCTTCAAATAACCTTGCTAGCCTAAGCCTTGTATTGAGAGGGATTTCTTCTCGTGCATCCAAATCCTTGAGCCAAAAACTATGCCATTTGTGTCCACCATACCTACCTACTACATGGTATTTCTCTGCCATTCCAAAGTAAATTACTTGAGTGCTACCTTTAAAATTCTATTCCTTGTCTTTGCAATATATAGCTCATGGGAAAATAGCCTTAAAAACTATTGTGGTATTGAATATGTAGCTTATGTGTCTTATTTCTTATAAGTTGCTTGTTGAGCGGTAACCATGTTTACGGGGATGCCATCAACTATTACACCTTTGTTGAATATCATGTGAGTTGCTATGCATGTTCGTCTTGTCCGAAGTAAGGGTGATTTATCATGATCAAATTGTTTGAGTATGCATATTGTTAGAGAAGAACATTGGGCCGCTAACTAAAGCCATGATTCATGGTGGAAGTTTCGAGTTTGGACAATTAATCCTCAATCTCTTATGAGAATATTATCCGTTGTTGAATGCTTATGCATTAAAGAGGAGTCCATTATATGTTGTCTATGTTGTCCCGGTATGGATGTCTAAGTTGAGAATAATCAAAAACGAGAAATCAAATGCGATCTTTCTCCTTAGACCTTTGTACGAGCGGCATAGAGGTACCCCTTTGTGACACTTGGTTGAAACATATGTTATGCAATGATAATCCATGTAAATCCAAGCTAATTAGGACAAGGTGCGAGCACTATTGGTAATCTATGCATGAGGCTTGCAACTTATAAGATGTCTTATACATAACACATATGATTTATTACTACAGTTGACAAAATTGTTTCTATGTTTTCGAAATGAAAAGCTCTAGCACAAAAATAGTAATCCATGCTTCCCTCTGCGAAGGGTCATTCTTCTACTTTATGTTGAGTCAGTTTACCTACTTCTTTCTATCTTAGAAGAAAACACTTGTATCAACTGTGTGCATTGATTCTTACATGTTTACCTATTGCACTTGTTATATTACTTTGTGTTGACAATTATCCATGAGATATACATGTTGAAGTTGAAAGCAATTGCTGAAACTTATATCTTCCTTTGTGTTGCTTCAAAGCTTTCTACTAAGAATTTATTGCTTTATGAGTTAACTCTTATGCAAGTCTTATTGATGCTTGTCTTGAAAGTATTATTCATGAAAAGTCTTTGCTATATGATTCAGGTTGTTTATTCATTATCTTTACCATTGCTTCGAATCGCTGCATTCATCTCATATGCTTTACAATAGTATTGATCAAGATTATGATAGCATGTCACTTCAGAAATTATCCTTGTTATCGTTTACCTACTCGAGGGCGAGTAGGAACTAAGCTTGGGGATGCTTGATACGTCTCAAACGTATCTATAATTTCTTATGTTCCATGCTACTTTTATGATGATACTCACATGTTTTATACACACTTTATGTCATATTTACGCATTTTCCGGCACTAACCTATTAACGAGATGCCGAAGAGCCAGTTGCTTTTTCTGCTGTTTTTGGTTTCAGAAATCCTACAAAGGAAATATTCTCAGAATCGGACGAAATCAACGCCCAATATCTTATTTTTCCCGGAAGCTTCCAGAGCACCAAAGAGGGGCCAGAGAGGAGCCAGGGGGCCCCACCCCACAAGGCGGCGCCGCCAAGGGGGGGCACCCCCCTATGGTCTGGGCTCCCCAGGTCTCCTCCGAGGCTGCCCTTCCGCCTATATAAAGCCTCCGTCGCGAAAACCCTAGGAGAATAAGCCACGATACGAGAAAAGTTCCAGAGCCGCCGCCATCGCGAAGCCAAGATTCGGGGGACAGAAGTCTCTGTTCCGGCACGTCGCCGGGACGGGGAAGTGCCCCCGGAAGGCATCTCCATCGACACCACCGCCATCTTCATCATCGCTGCTGTCTCCTATGATGAGGAGGGAGTAGTTCTCCCCCGAGGCTAAGGGTTGTACCGTAGCTATGTGGTTCATCTCTCTCTCCCATGTGATCTTTATGTGATCATGAGCTTTGTGATCTAGTTGAATATTAATCTATGTGCTACTCTAGTGATGTTATTAAAGTAGTCTATTCCTCCTCCATGATGTAATGTTGATAGTGTGTGCATCATGTAGTACTTGGTATAAGCTATGATTGTGATCTCTTGTAGATTATGAAGTTAACTATTACTATGATAGTATTGGTGCGATCTATTCCCCCTTTCATAGCTCGACGGTGACGGTGTGCATGCTATGTTAGTACTCGGTATAATTGCAATGGTCTATTATGCACTCTAAGGTTACTTAAATATGAACACCGAATGTTGTGGAGCTTGTTAACTCCTGCTTGAGGAAGCTCTTGTAGCCCTACACAATGAATGGTGTTTGTCATCCAACAGGAGAGTGTAGAGAAAGTAGCATTTATTTATTCAGTTATGCGATCATTGTTGAGAGTGTCCACTAGTGAAAGTATGATCCCTAGGCCTTGTTTCCAAATATCGAATCTCCATTTATTTACTGTTCTACTGCATGTTTACTCGCTGCCATCTTTATTTCAGATTGCTATTACCACTCATATTCATCCATATTACTTGTATTTCACTATCTCTTCGCCGAACTAGTTCACCTATACATCTGACAAGTGTATTAGGTGTGTTGGGGACACAAGAGACTTCTTGTATCGTAATTGCAGGGTTGCTTGAGAGGGATATCTTTTTCCTCTACCTCCCTGAGTTCGATAAACCTTGGGTGATTCACTTAAGGAAACTTGCTGCTATTCTACAAACCTCTGCTCTTGGAGGCCCAACACTGTCTACAGGAATAGAAGTGTGCGTAGACATCAAGCTATTTTCTGGCGCCGTTGCCGGGGAACGAAGAAAAGCTACACCACAGAGATTTCTACCTCCCACGTCAACCACGCGCCAGTTGTGGATAGCATGCGCCTAGCCCATTAGGGTTGGGCTGCACCCCTCGGCTCATGTGGCCCTCCCGGGGTCGTGGGCCCACCAGTGGCCTATCCGGAACCTTCTAGAAACCCTCTGGTCTTCCACCGAAAAATTCGCGAAATTTTCCGAACCCCGGAAAATGACTTTCCTTATATGAATCCTATTCTCCGGACCATTCCGGACCTCCTCGTGATGTCCTGGATCCCATCCTATACTCCAAAAAAATATTCGGTCTCCAACTCATATTCCATATCTACTATACGACATCGAACTTTAAGTGTGTCACCCTACGGTTCGTGAACTATGCGGACATGATCGAGACTCCTCTCCGATCAATAACCAATAGCGGGACCTGGAGATCCATAAGGGCTCCCACATATTCAACGATAACTTAGTGATAGAATGAACTATTAACATATGATACTGATTTCCTTTATCGTGCGATACTTTACTTATCCGTGGTTCGATCATCGGTATCTCTATACCTAGTTCAACCTCGTTACCGATAAGTACTCTTTACTCGAACCATGATATGTCATCCCTTGTGACCTAGTCACATGTTTGCAAGCTAATTAGATGACATTCCACTGAGATGGACAAATCTCACTCTTGATCCATGCGCTTCAACTCATACTTTTCGAATACTTAATCTCATCTTTATAACCACCCATTTACGATGTGGCGTTTGATGTAATCAAAGTACTCATTCGGTGTAAGTGATTTACATGATCTCATTGTCGAACGATTATGTTACTATGTATCGAAAGCTTATAGCAAGACGAATTTAATGACTTGATCTTATGCTACGCTCATTATGGATGTGTTCATCACATCATTTATCTAATGATATGATTTTATTATTAATAACATTGAATGTTCATAATCTGAAAACTATGATCATCTATTAATCAACAAGCTAGTTAAACGAGAGGCTTACTAGTGACTCTAGTTATTTACACAACACACATGTATCAATGTTTCCACTTAATACAATTATAGCATGTGATGTAAACATTTATCATGAATACTAAGATATAACAATAACTTCCACCGCGAGGTAGGCGATGGTTAGGATAGAATTCAATGTGCCGCTGATGGATCGGCCCCACCATTTCCCGCCTCGCTTTTCGGTGCGTCCGGCGGCCCCGGTGCGCTCACGCCGGACCTCCTTCACGCTACCAAAGGCGTCCTAGTAAATCGGGAGGTGGGACTGGCTGCCCAGCAGATATAGAGCGGGCGGGAGATGTGTGGTCCTGATCTCGTAGCTAACATGAGCATCGTGGCGCATGTGTCCGTCCCACACGTCCGACCCAATCGAGCGCGACACTGCTGGGGATAACCGGGAGACGTTATAATCGCCTTCTTTATTTCCCGGTGAAGGCGAGGAGCAAGGATTCCCAGGTCAGTCGCCTGAGTTTCGGAGCTGAGACAGTAACTACAGTGTGACGAATGGAGTGCAAGGCGGCGTTGTCCCGGTGGCTTCTGCTGCTCTTCTTCTGGTGTGCTCACCTGCTGCTGCGCTCGTGTTCGTCGGAGATCCATCGCAGCCACTTCCCTCCCAGCTTCCTCTTCGGGACCTCCACTTCTGCTTACCAGGTACCCTGCCTCAATTGCTCCTCTTTTCCGGCCGTTTTAGTAGCAATAGCAAACTTCAGTCGTTCTTGCACATGCGGATCAGCTATGTCTCACCTAGAATCGGACAGAAGTTGCTCCTGTTACGATCTACGACCAAACGCACCAGTTCAGGTTGCGAGGGGAATAGATACACCAGTTCTTGCCTGAAAAACACAGCATCTCTGAAGAAATGTCGGTGCACATCGACATGCCAACCCAGTATCCAAATTTAATGGGCTGGGTCTGGTCATCCAACTGCCCAACCTCGTCGAACCTCCCAGGACCCAGCTCGTCTACATTGGGCTTTTCCAACCCAGCCAGATGTGGTCCACTCGGAGTTCCTATCTCTCCGGAGTCTACAGGCTTTGGCTGCCCTGAGAATGTCAATGGGGGACATGACCTTGCCCCTCGCACCACCGCCGACTTCGATGACGGGGTGCCTGTCCTACCACCGTCGTAGGCACCGTGGAGGAGCGCCCGAGCATCCGCTGAAGCCGCGGCCTTCAAGTTGAGTAATTTTTTTTATCCGAATCAAAGCACGGTTTATCTGGATTCTGAAGTTGCCAAAAAAAATTAGAATGTCACTCGCCTCGCCCTTGAAAATTTGTGGTTCGAGGGCGTTAGGCAGATGGCTAGTTGGATGTGGCTATACATGAGCGGGAGGATGGTCTCAAATTTTCAAGCGATGCCCAATATTTAACTGATTTTAACAACGGAATGATGCTGATTGCTGGGAGAAGCCGAGGAAATTTAGGCGCACGTTTTGGATTTCTGGTCCCGTTTCAAAGTTCATGATCCCAATGTGGGCTGTGTAGGAGTACATGATACTTCGGCCTCTTCGAGTTCGCCTGAAGTTTGTTGAGAATATAATTTTCAATTTTCCATTATGCAGATTGAAGGCGGATATTTGGAGGGTAAGAAAGGACTAAGCAATTGGGATGTGTTCACTCATAAGCAAGGTGAAGCATGAGAGTTTTTATTCCTGCACAATTTTCAATCTTGACATAGCTCCTTTTTTACTTGTTATAATTACTTTCATTTATATGCCTTTGCTTTCGTGTTTCCGCTCTTTTTCTTGGCGGTCTGTGTGAAGTCTATGTTGATGGCCAGGTCCGCGTTTGGTGCCCTATGTGGCTGTCATGTTTCATGATGGCCAGTCTTGGGCATGTTTGTAATCTTGGTTTTTGCCCAGTTTTTCTCTAGTTAACTATACAACACTTTCCCTCAAAAAAACAAATGCAACACTCTTTTAAATTAATGAGATGAGGCAATACTTTTTTACCTCTGTTCTTCTAATATGTTTTACTTTCTTTCTTACGTTTCTTGTATTCTATGGGTTCAGGTACAATTGAGGATGGAAGCAATGGTGATATTGCTGCTGATCACTACCATCGTTACATGGTATGTTTTCTACAAAATGCAAGGAAATCCTGAGGATGGAAGGTTATCATGTAAATTGTAATGAATACTACTCCCTACGTCCCAATGCATGTGGCACCATCGTTTTTCATGTTTTAGCTTTGACCACTACCTCGACTAATAGTACTAATACATGTCAGTTGTTACAAAAAAAAAGTTATATCATTTAAAACTTTCTTGAATACAAATTCGATGGTACATATAACCCATGTTTTTATCTTAAAGTTGATTGTCAAACTTAGACCTTGAAAAACATGTGCGACACTTAAATGGGGATGGATGGAGTACTGAAAACATTGTTCAATGCATCTCTTTTTGTACTATCCATCTTCTGATTTGTGTGGACTATATTTTTTCCTACTCCAGGAGGACATCGAGCTGATGCATTCCTTGGGTGTCAACTCATATCGATTCTCCATAGCGTGGACAAGAATTCTACCAAGTGAATTTTAACTTCCACAGTCATTTGCTTTCGTCAGGACTCAGGATTGCACTATTTGTTTCTTAGAGTTAAATGTAGATTGTCTCTGAAATTGCTTATTGCTGCAGGAGGCCGATTCGGAGATATAAATCCAGACGGCGTGGCATTCTACAATCAAATTATTGATGCTCTTCTGCAAAAAGGTTTTTAATAAAAAAATTACGTGGTGGGAATATTTTTTGTATGTCGTAAAATGCATTTGTTAATGGCATGCGTAACCAGGCATTCAACCATTTGTTACAATATTTCATTATGACATTCCACATGAACTTGAAGAGCGATATGGTGGATGGCTGAGTCCAGCAATCCAGTATGTCAATGTCTGTGCCTATTTGTCTATGTTCCTTCTCTGAAAGAAAAATAAAAGCTTATCTAACTTCTATGTCCTATTCAGGAAGGACTTTGGTTACTTTGCAGAAGTGTGCTTCAAGATGTTCGGTGACCGAGTAAAATTCTGGGTTACAATGAATCAGCCTAACTTATTGGCAAAATTCGCTTACATGGATGGATGGTTCCCGCCTAGTCGTTGTTCGAAGCCATTTGGGAATTGTGTCTTTGGAAATTCTTCAAAAGAGCCGTACATAACCGCTCACAATATGATTCTTTCACATGCAAACGCTGTCAGCATTTACAGAAATAATTATCAGGTACAGATAAGACTTTTCTTGGATAGAAGGTTACCTTGTCTGTTTTCCATACAAAGTTGTCATCCTAACGCGATCAACTGAAGAATTTTGTTATGGTTTAATATCTGTGTCATTTGGCAGAAGAAACAAGGTGGATATATTGGAATTTCTGTCGGCGCGAGATGGTATGAACCATTGCGAAATACCACGATTGACCTACTAGCAGTTGAGCGGGCTATATCTTTCAATGTTCCATGGTACTATACTATCCTTTAGGATGATAAGTGTGGATACAGATAATTAATATTTTGTCTCCTCATAAATCCACAACATTTGAGGTTCTTAAAAATATAACAAATCAGTCTAATACAAGTAATCCCAAGATTCCGTGCATCTCAATGTAGTGATTTTTGTTTCAGTACAGGGATGAAGAGAAACTAGACTCTCTTTTCTGAGCTGGACTTGTTTATTCTCCATTATTTCTTCAGTAGCCCTGTTTTTACTTTACCTGTTTTTTTATAGGTTTCTAGACCCTATGATTCTTGGTGATTATCCTCCAGAGATGCACGAAATCTTGGGTCCAAACCTACCTGAGTTCACCATAAAGCAGCGGAAGAAACTACGTGAAACAAAATTGGACTTCATTGGACTAAATCATTACTCAACATATTATGTGAAAGACTGCATCTTTTCTTCATGTGCACTGGACCCTATCGATGGGGATGCGCTAGCGGTTAGTTCTGTAGAAAGAGATGGGGTGCTTATAGGGAAAGAGGTAATTGTAAGACTGGTAACCACCAAATCATGTTAAGTTGGACTTTAAAACATGATGGAAAGCAACAGTAAATAGTGATTGCAGTCCAACTCATGCAGACAGGAGCGCCATTCTTTTACGATGTTCCACGTGGGATGGAAGAGGTGGTTATGTACTACAAACAAAGATACAATAATACAACAATATATATCACAGAAAATGGTGTGGTTCTCTCTCTCTCTTTGTCATCTTTTGAAGCTTGAATAATCGGTATTTATCATTTGAGTAGGACACTGTCTATTGGCACATGTCACAAGCTTGTATCTCTATTTGGAAGAAAGTGGAGTATTTGTTTTCGTCTCTCCTTCCAGAATTACATCCAGTGCTGCCAGAACTAGTTTTAATGGAGCTTGTCGGTTATTGTGATGTTACAGCCTTACAGAACAATAATTTGTGTAACATAAACACAAGCTAATTCGCATTTTCAGGTTATGCTCAAGCAAGCAATAGCAGCATGAGTGCTAATTATTTCACCAGTGACACGGGAAGAATTGATTATATGAGTGGCTACCTCAAATTTTTAGCCTCAGCCATAAGGTAACGTATGCAACTCTGGACACTCCATGAATAGATTTGGCTGCCAACCATGCATTAGAATACAGGACGGGTTTGAAATATTCTGCACTAATTAACATTCGATACCAAAGCATGGTGTTTTGGCATTTTTTTATAGTGCAAAAGAGAATTCAATACAATGCAGGGCCGTCAGCCCCAAATGGTTGATTGACCATAGCCGATGCTCTGTTCTCATCATGTTATAATTTCTGTCGTGGCGCTGCTGTCAAATTGTTATTTTTTGCTACTCTTGTTGCACTCTCTGAATACCAACCTTTGCTACAGGAAAGGAGCTGATGTACGCGGTTACTTTGTATGGTCCCTTCTCGATGACTTCGAGTGGACGTCTGGATACACGGACAGATTCGGGATCTACCATGTCGACTTCAAGACGCTGCAAAGGACGCCGAAATTATCAGCTCAATGGTACAGGAATTTCCTCAAGGGTTCACTTCTGACAAGAGAATTCCAAAATGGATCTGAACCGCAGCAGTATACTTCTTGAGGCAATGATCCTCGTGCCTGATTACTATGTAAAACATGATGCTTGGCGGACTTCTCGAGTATTACTCTCTTGTTTATCTCTTTGACATTTGAAAGCATTTTGATAAGACTGGGTGGGTGGTGTGCCAGGCACCAGTATTTTGTCCTAGGGATTGGTACCACTCATGTGCTTTACTTGATGTTTTCTCTTTCATCGAGAGCATCTTGTGGTATTGTGGATGCTAATAGTTTTTTTTTTCAATATTCCTGTCAAGTTTACAAAGTTTGACTTTGATTAAACCCAAAAAAAAGTTTTCCATTTGACTAAACCAAGACTCGAGGTAAATAATAATATAGGGACATATATTTGGTGCACATGAGCACTAGTGATCCTTTTTCAGAAAAGTAATTTAAAATCATATTTCTAAGTTCCTGAAAAATCTGAAAATAAGTCATGATGCAGTCAGTATTGTATCCCAGAAACTTTTAAATTCTCAACTAGAAATAATGCGTATTTTGGGCTGCACAAAAATAACAAATGTATGAATCTGAGTATAGTGATTCAAATCTCCGAAAAGAATTCCAACTTATTATTTTTGTCTAGCTCAGAAAACAAAATATTTGTAATTGAAATTTTATACGTTAGTGGAATACATCATTAGCTACTTTTAGAATTTTTTACATAACTTTTTAAAATATAGAAATATAATTTTCGAATTTTTTAATATAATGAGAGAAGATATTGTTTGTCATACTTATAGAGTTTGACCTTGACTAAACCCAAAACAAAGTTTGGCATTGACTAAACCCAGAACGCAAGGTAAATAAAAATATGGGGAGTAGACGTTTTACTAATAGGGTAACAAAGATATTGTTTGTCAGACGTGGTAGTTGTTGTCACAAACGGCAAATGAAAGTATAAAATGTGAAATGTAAAAGAAGAGGACGAAGAGAAAGAGATATGAGGGTTCTCTGCAGAACAATGGCCGTTCAAAATAAAAACAATCGATCCACCCCGTGGAAGGACCAAACGTACGCTTAGTTAACCTGGACCGGAGGACCCGATCAGCTGCCATGCATGACCATGATGCCGAATGGGACTGGCTGCCCGATACTACAGACACAGACCCGGCCCCAGCATGCTGGACCTGATCTCGTAATTAGCATGAACATCGGGGATTCGTGGAGCATGTTGTCCGGTTGATTCCGCGCGAGTTCCACGCGTCCAACTCTATCGCGCGGCACTGCAGAATTATAATCGCCTCGCACCGGCAGAATTCTCCAGAGTTTACTACTACCTCCCGAGTAGTTCACACTTGAGACTAAAAGCAGACCTGGCCATTGGCAGCCCGGCCCGAGCGGCCCGGCCCGACCCGGCCCGAAAAACTCGGACCTGGGCTGAGAAATGCTGGCCCGACATCCGGGTCGGGTCGGGCCTGGGTAGCCCGAAAATTAAGTTTAACACTACGACCCGGCCCGCGGCCCGACGGCCCGGTGGGCTTGGTGGGTTTTTGGTCGGGCCGGGCTTGGGCTGAATTTTTTGCCTCGGGCTGGCCCGCCCGGCCCGGCCCGACACATGCCCAGGTATACTTGAGAGAGCTGGAGACATGGCGCCTAGCCAAGCTTTTTCGTGGCACTCTCTTTGTTTTTCTTGATCCGATCGTTGTACCGTGGCAGCACGGAGAGTAGGCATGTGTTTGGGAAGCTATCCTGTGGTAGCACAAATTTTGCCATCTTAGCATCCTTCTATGTGATTGATACATCTTTCTATGGTGTATTCTCGAAAAAAAAATAGCTGGAGACAGGACGGACTGATGGCCCTACAGGGCGGGCGTCACTGCGGCTTCTCAAAGTTCTCATGCTCTTCAGCTCTTGTCGTCCGCGTCGGCGATCCACCGCAGCCAGTTCCCTCCTCCTCCAGATTTCTTGTTCGGGACCTCCACTTCTGCTTACCAGGTGCACCCCGACTTGCTCTTCTTTTTCCGACATTTAGTAGCAGTAGCAGCAGATTGCAATCGGACACAACCTGCAGTTTTCAAACACACTAGACAGTTGCGTTCATGCCTGGGCGATCCTACAATACTGTTCATCGTATAATCATGTTGTCGGCGACAAGCTGTTTTCTGTTATGTTAGAGCATCTCCAGTCACGTCCCTCAAATTATCCCTCAAAGCGATTTAGGGCCCGTCGGACAAAAAAATGTTTGCAGCCGCGTCCCTCAAACCCGATTTTTGTCTAGCGCAGCCCGATACGGTGTCCGGCGCCCCGAGCCCATCCCCGCTACACAGGGGACGCTCCGGGGACTCCGGACACAACGAACGAGCGAAGTGTGGCGGGATCGACGCGTCGGCGGCACATGAAAAATTCGTCCACCGCTCCCGCCTAATCGCCCTCTCCTGCCACATCGCGCTTCTCCCGCCGCGCATTTACTGCCATCCCGGCACATTTGACCTATCCCGCCGATTCATTTCTCCCTCACCGTCGTCGCTACGCTTGTTCCTCCCGCCGCCACCCTCTCCCCATCCATGGCGCCACGCGACCTGCCCCCAAAAAATGGCCAAGAAAGCGGCCAAGAAGCCGCCGGGCAATGAGACGAAAGGGGCGAAGGCGCCCTTCACGAAGCATCGGAAGGTGTCGGCTCCGAAGAAGAAGCCGGAAGGCTGGACCGATGATCAGTGGCATTAAGACTGTTTGCACCGGAAGATGTCGACGACGGAGCGGAAAGGACGGAGGGCGGCTCAGCTGGAGAAGAAGACGTTGGTGGCGCACGCGCAACAGCACGCGTTGGCCGGGTGTATCGCTGCCACCAACGCGAGCCCATGGAGTACCACGGTGCCGCCATACATTCCGAGAGTGATGTCCCCGTCGACATCCGGGTTCTACAACGACGGCCCCTCCGCCACTCCCGGGTGCGTGACGCCAAACTTGTCGCTGCGGTACGAGGATGCGCTGCCTCATGGCGGCTTCAAACCAAACGCTATGTTCTACTCCCCGACGTACGAACCAGGACCCGGTCCGGAGGGCGCCCCGTTGAAAGTGCATGGAGCCCCCATGTGTGGTTTTGGTAATTAATGACAATCCCTATGGACTAATGTTTGCATTGAGTTATATTTGTAGGAGTTGTCCATAGGCAATGCTTGAACCATATGTTGACTTCAAGATTGTAATAAGAAGCAAATGAAGAAGATCAAGTGTCAAGTATATCTTGAAGATGAAGATGAAGTGAACTCTCAAGGTTAACTTCAAGACATCAACGAAATGAAGTGCACGTTCAAAATGAGCCATCTCGGAGAGATCCTTTGTTTGACTCTTGCCATCCATATGGTGATCATGGATATGTGAAGATGCGCCGAAGAAGAAGCTCTCCCATGGTGGATTATGGGGGAGCAATCCATATGGTGATCATGGATATGTGAAGATGCGCCGAAGAAGAAGCTCTCGCATGGTGGATTATGGGGGAGCAATCCACAAGACTTCGTCAAGCAAGCACAATCAAGAAAGCCGTTCCATCTTGTTGCGGTCAAGACCATCATCATCAAGCTCAAGTGAAATGCGCAAGGTTAAGGTTTGCCCTTGATAGGGTTTCTTTCTCACCGGTCTCATGGTGTAGTTGGAGACTGGTTTTTATTTTAGTTACCGTACTATCAAGAGGGCTGTCGAGTGAGTAACTCGATCGTATCCTTCGGAGAGCTCAAACCATTGCATCCTTGCACCATCTTTCTTGGTTGTTATTTGTATCTTTTCCATGTGATGTTTTAGAGCTTGTGCTTATTCTCATGACAAGCTCTAGTTCATCGAAAACGGATTTCGTATAGATCGCTTGTTGCGTTTTCGAGTTTGGTGATTTTCTCGGTTTCTCATGTTGAGGTGTTGCACCTCTAAAAATAACAGAAAATCACCCCCCACTATTCGGAGCTACCAATCTTAAGTTTTGGATTTTACAAGGTAGCAGGTCTATTGTAAGAGCAAAGTTTAAACCCCAAGTTTTGTGTGTTTGATGACAACACTTGAGTAATCTCACCGTGTGCCGGTGAGTATCATTGTTAGATTTACAAGTGCACGGTGACCTCGTCTGGACACGTCAAGATCGGAAGACTGAAGCGTAGTTGATAGGTTTT